>NC_092640.1:32891777-33191777 GCF_039555335.1 Amphiura filiformis
AGTTCGTCTCACACACATAACAAATGCCTATACAATCAAATAGGTTCATTACAACATTTGATTGAATGGATTGAGTTACTCTAAAATGAAACGATAAAAACAAAGAATCATGAAAAAAGACACATACAAGATAAAAGAATAAAATTATATAAACAATGTTAAAGATAAAATCAAGAAAATAGAGAATAAAATTTCCTCAAATAAGAAAAAAAAAACATTGACAGACATCATAATCTGTCAGAAATTACTGCATGAGATTCGAACCATCAATCTTCTCCACAAGTTCGCTTTATCCTCGCACTATACTAAGTAGTCTAATGCTCTGCTCACTGGGCCACAACGTATCAGGTGAATGATTACCGCATTATCATGAACAAGTTTGTTCGATCTTGTTCATAATTGTATGTGTCGATAGGTTTCACCCTTTAACTACACGCACCCTTAATGATCAGTGATAATAGTCGGCTTTTACAGGGATGGCGCTCTCTCATTTCCATGAACTCCATAGCGCCATTAGGCGAACGTTTACGGTAGTTGTATTCCTCATTTTGCTATCTTCAGTAGATAGCATAGTTGTATTCCTCATTTTGCTATCTTCAGTAGATAGCATAGTTGTATTCCTAACTTTGCTATCTTCAGTAGATAGCATAGTTGTATTCCTAACTTTGTTATCTTCAGTAGATAGCATAGTTGTATTCCTAACTTTGTTATCTTCAGTAGATAGCATAGTTGTATTCCTAACTTTGTTATCTTCAGTAGATAGCATAGTTGTATTCCTAACTTTGTTATCTTCAGTAGATAGCATTGCATTTTATTCTTGTTTATTTATAGTAGATATCATAGGCATACTTGTTCTAAGTTTTCTTGACCCATTTGGAATACTGTAAAAGAGAGATGGAGAGTGGAAAAGACAGAAAAAAAAAGTTGGCGAGAGAGAGACAGTTGTAGAGAGAGAAGTTGGAAAGAGAACAGAAACAGAACTAGACTTAGCTGTGGTCTAAGACCACGAACACAGTCGTGTTGTGACCTTTTCATGACCTTTGACCCCAAAATCTACGAAAACCCCACAGGCATTGCCTTATGTCAATGCATGTGTGCACATAGTATCACTCTGCCATGTTATTTGTGACAGAAGGGACATTTTGAATGTTTTTGTCTTGGACCAGAAGTGATCCCGTAATGACCTTTGAACCCAAATAAAAATATATCACATATACATTAGGTAAATATAATTCATGTGTGCACATACCGTCACTCTCCTGTTTTTTAGCTAATAATTTTTTTGAAGGAATTTGCTATGATACCGGAAGTGACCCCTTAATGGCCTTTGACCTCAAACAAAAAAATACCACATATACATTAGGTAAACATAATTCATGTGTGCACATACCGTCACTCTCCTGTGGTTTTTCTTAGCTAATTAAAATTTTTGAAGGAATTTGGTTTTATACCGAAGTGACCCCTTAATGACCTTTGACCTCAAATTTGTGTATGATTCATAGACACTGGGTAATAGCAATGCATGTGCAAGTTGCGCCACCGTCCTATGTAATTTGTGGGAGAAGTAGCATTTTGAAGGTATTTTGTTTTATACCGGAAGTGAGCCCTTAATGACCTTTGGACCCCAAATAAAAATACCACATATACACTGGGTACTTAGTAATCTCAATTCATGTGTGAACATACCGTTACTTTCCTTTTTTTCTTAGCTAATAACAAAATTTTATTTCGATTTATACCAGCAGTGTGGGGGCAGGGATTGCAATTGACAGCCTGGGTGAAGTATGGGGGGCAGGGATTGCAGTTGACAGCCGTGATTTTAATATCAGTTACTGGGCTGTGCAATAATTATTTGTAAGGGTGGGAAGGATAATTTTCAAAAAGTGAATCCAGATCCCTCTATAAATATTTCATGAGCGGTGCATGCATATATACCCTCCAATCTGTTTAATTATTCACCAGCGAGGTCATATATAATTATTGCACCAGCCCTTAATGGGGTACCTGCCCAATTCTGTGCCTATTTTTGCATTTTTCTTAAAAATTATAGCACATTGATGACAAGTGAGCTATGTATATTATAGGGGCAAGGACTACACCTACTGCACTGGAAATAATTTTATTTCAACACAGACAACAGTTGTGGAGTTACAGTAAAAAATGAGGGAAAACCAGTATTTTGATCAATAAATCAATAACTACTTGCCTTGAGCTGCTGAATTTTCAGTGCAGTAGTTGTAATCCTTGCCCCTATAATATACATATCTCACTTGTCACCAATGTGCTATAATGTTTGAGAAAAATGCAAAAATAGGCACAAAATTGGCCAGGGGTGTAGTACCCCCTTAACCTTGTTGGACAACAAATATTAGTTACTCAATACTATACAACACACCAGTTGCATAGCCAGGGTGCAAGGGGGAAAGCTGCCCACTAATTTTAGGCTCTTTCTGTTTCTGATTTCTGATCATTACCTCCCCATAAAAGTTGCCTCCCCTCTTTGAAAAAGTTCAGGCTACACTACTAACTGCAACACACTGAAAGACACATTGATTCCACACTTAATATTTAATTGCAGTTATATTATTTTTAATGTTCAATGTACATGAGTGTATTTTTATGCAACACATATTTAATACTGGGGGGCCAAATGTTTTGGCCTGAGGCAGAACGTGAAATGCTGAAGGGGTGGGTGCATCCCTCAAGATTTTGAAATCATACATTTTACATGAATTCTACCTTACATTTTCACTTATACCTAAAATTATGAATATTATCTTAAAATTATGAATTTTATCCTAAATTTTTGAATGTTACCCTAAAATTATTAATGTTACCTTAGATTATTAGGAAGGGGCCTAGGGTACTTGGGCGCGCCCTCACCAAAATGAGCAAATCGGGACGGTACCATATTTAAAAGATAACAGTTTCATCCTGAAAAAAAAAAAATCTAACTGACCCGAACTTAAGTTCCAGCCCCCATGGAAGTCAAATGGTACATCCTATTCAGTATTCTTTTGCACTGGAATGTTTAAAAATTTGGGTCGGTACCGGTCGTGGCGGGCAACAAAATAATATTTTTAAACCACAATGTTCCACCTTTTTCACAGAATTCATAGAAAATTACACGTACATGTAGAGGGACCTACCACAACTACTGCATCTATTTGTCCATTGCACGGTTCCACAATATGCAATATGCAAGAGGAGCCATGGCAATTAGACATGAAAGGAGAATTACTGGTATGTAATTTTACACAATGATATACTGATTGGTTCATTTCCCATTCATGTATGCAGACCTGATTGATTTGTGTGAAATTAAAAGTTCATGCTGTAGCTTTTTGCGTGAGGTGGTGGAAGCAACTCCAAAATGTTTTCATGAGGGGTATGGTGCACTCTCGAAATCAACTTCTAATCGATGTAAAAAATGTGTAGAAAATGATACAGTAAGGCGTAAGCTATGTTAAAAATTCAAAAAAAATGTCCCTAGGGATCAAATTTCATACAACAGGGTCAAATGTCCAACTTCCTCAGATTTCAAAAAACACGCCACATCATTCCTCTGGTCATAACGATTTAGAAAAAGTATAGTTTGACCTATCTGTGACATACCGTTCCTGAGTTCAAAAAGGTCAGAATTGGGACCAGACTCACCAGCGGAATACTTTGCAGTTTTTGACAAAATCCGAGTAATTTTGAAATTTGGACCCTGTTGTTGGACATTTGACCCCTGTTCACCCATAAGGACATTTTTTAATATTTTAACATAGCATCATGTATGGTAGCTATTTTTTCTGATCTGCAGACATCGATTAAAGGGTGATTTTCGAAAGTGCACGATACCCTCTTTTTCCAATTTAACTACATCTGGAACATCACCCTGTGGTTGCTGAAGTCAGAGAATAGCCCAATCTACTTTGCTACATTTGTATTGTGATGATATGCAGCTCAAGAGTCTTCCATGGAGGGAGTTCCAGTTGTTGTGTGTAGTCTTTGGGAAGAACTTTTGCTGGAAGCAATCCATTATGATATGATAGTACAAAAATAATGTACCGTTTTTTGATAGTACTTTTGAGAGAGAGTGGATTGGGATTTATGGTATTATCATTGGTGCTACGTTGATGAAGTCGAGGTATTTCGCAAGCTGAAGGCATAAAACTGGATATACATTCTCCGGTCACCATTTTCCATGTGACGACGGTCTGAAGCCTCACTAGGCCGTTTCATGGTTGGTTAATCATCTGTGTATACAGTAAAAAGGAAACAAAGAACAATTTAGTATTAAATCATTAAATTTTTAAAATAGAATTAGAAAGTAATTTTAACTGTTTCCTTGCAGATGCTAGTGAATTACAATGATATTGTGTACACTGCAAGTCAGAATGAGTGGCCTCGCATCATAAGGGCACTGGGGGCATGTGCCCCCCCCCCCCCCCCACCACCACCACCACCAATCGATTGCAAAAATTAGGAAATCCCATAGGAAAATTGCTGAAAATCTGTGAATCTACAATAGCTTTGTGGGGAAGGAAAATTGCAGCACATAATTATTGTCTGATCACCATTGGCAGCTCCATTATTTTTTTCCAGGGGGGGGCACTTACTCAAGAACTCTAGCTAGAATATGAATTCAGTGAGCAAATTCTTGGCTAAACTTCTCGGGCAAGGGACACTGAGGGTAAAAATGAATTTCCGGGTGGTAAACGATCATGAAATTTACACAAAATTGCCATGGGGGGGCAACTTGAGGGGGGTAATCTGACTCGAGAATCCCCGCATCACACTGCCGTGCTGCTGACCACACAATTTTACCCCTTCCTACATGTACATCATGCAGTACATTAAACCAAAGATCGCAAAACAAATTTTAGGATTTTACATGATATGTGCATACGTGACTGACATACAGCTGATTTATCATGACATGATTTAGTAGCTATGAAAGGCAAACCTCAGTTAACACATTTGCTAGTCAGCCAAATTGGCTCAAACTGGGTCCCACACAATTTTACATAATTTACATAAAATTAAAAGAACAGATTTTTCAAAGAAACCTACATAAACATGTTGTCTATACTTTACTTGACCCAAATATATCAATTTCTTTTTGTGATGAGATAATTCCACATGGAATTTTAGAGGGATTTTGATAGCAGTTCTACATAAAAGCTGCGCTATCATGAGATGCATTTTAAAAAGTTGGCCGAATATTTTTGATGAAAGTCAACCTTTGACAAGATGTAACTTTGCTGCGGAATGTGCTGTGACAAAACGGTTTTCAGTTTTGGCTTTCTTTATTCAAGGGCTTTAACTTGATATATATAAAATGATGTGGTTTTGGCAAATCTGAATTCACCTTTTATACCTACATTCAGCATGTTCAGTGAATATATGATCCCCGATATGATCAGTCGACATGACATTTTTAATTCATGATTATCATTTTTGTAGGGATCCGGGAAGTCATCTCATCTCAGAAACGTAAAGGATGTACTGTAAAACATCAGAATTAAAACCCAAACCACCAATTCAAATATTTGTTCGGAAAACTAAGGAAATAAAATTCATACATTGTATCATAATGGTACATGATATTGCGATCGACACGGCTGACAGCTACATGTACTGACGACATGGCATGCATCATGCATGCATGTGAAATAATAATTATCCACATCTTCACGACCGGGCTCAGACCAAGAAAGAATCGAATATTTATGTACACAAAGAATCATACTTACCAATATAGCCCAAAACATGCAATCAAACTTGATTCTGACCATTCTGACGAGGGGAAATGGGTCTGGTTTACACACGCTGTGTGCAATTCCCACTCGCGATGACTTGCCGGCATATTTACTGTACAGAAACAGGACGTGTATGACAAACATGACGTCGATCGCTGCCATAAATGGACAAATTGACATATGTCAATTTCTTTAAGTGAAATCGACATAATTATGTTGATTTCATCCAATAGCAGAACTTGTAATCGACATAAGTAAGCTAATTTTCGTAAAATATACATATGTCAATTACCTTAGGAGAAATCAACATATGTTCATTATGTGAAAACTAGTGTCAAATTTATTACTGTTTATTGGTTGCTGCAACCGGCCTTCACTTTTCTTGGAAATGTCACAATGTAAATTAGCTTACTTATGTCAATTACAAGTTCTCCAATTGGACAAAATCAACATAATTATGTCAATTTCTTTCAGCGAAATTGAGATATGTCGATTTGCCTATTAATGGCAGCGATCATGACGTTAAAGACGTGTTTGTACTTTTCTCGCCGCATGATTTGTTTTGTGCTAAAGATGGTATTTTAGCATATGACGTAATGTTAAGTCCAGCCAGCGACGGAAATCTGAGTACGCTTAACGATAATACACCACCAAGCAATGATTTAATTGGAGCACTGTCTGAAAATCGCTCTAAAACTGTTGATCACGTGTCAATTACATGCATAGCATAACTCGGCAGTACGTTTGTGTGTGATAGTACAGCACGTGCCATTGACGACCTGTAGGTGGGGTAACATGTAGATCTGTTGTAGAGATTGCAATTTTTTGAAAAAAGGCCAAAAGACCCACTTAACCTCAAAATTTCAAAAATCTGTGTACACCCTGTAGACAGTAGCTACAGCCAATGCTTATGTGCAAGTAACGTGTTTGAATAATGTGATCTGTAGAAGAAGATGCATTTTGAAACAGAAAATGCTAAATTTTAATTTATTGAACCTAGTCTGACCTTTGACCTCCCAAAGGTCATGTGCAGTTATGGTCAGTGATTCTTGTGACCAAATTTGGTCAAAATTGATGGAAGTATGTAGGAGCTAGAGCACAAAATAGATTGGGGTCAAAAGGTCAGGTTGACAGAAGAAAAATCTGTGTGACTGAGATTTCAGATGCGATACAAGACACAGCCGTGAGTCACGGCTGTGTAAAGAGCTAGTCAGAAACACTGAAACAAGCAGAGATAAATAGAATCAAGTGTATACAAGTATGAGACACTCAGAGACAGAGACTCAGAAATAGAGACACTCAGAGACAGATAGACAGAGGCATAGACACTCAGAAGCAGACACAAAATGACACAAATAGATAGACAGACACAAAAAATGAGAGTGACTCAGAGACACAGACAGGGAGAATGAGAAAAAGAGAAATGGTAGATAAAAATGGGGAGAATGAAAGTGAGAATGGAAAACACAGAAAGCAAGTGAGTAAGTGTGATAAAGACAGACAGAGACACAAAGACCCAGATATGTAGTGAGAAGGTGTGAGAGACACAGGAACAGAGATAAGAGGAGAGGAAAGGAGAGTGAGTGGAACACAGGTAGAAATATGGGGAGAATATGTGAGAGTTCAGACAGATGGAGGTAAGTGAGAAAAGATGTCAGCAAGCACTAGGACTAGGAACCAAGCATTTAGAAGTGTGAGACAGACATGCAGACAGAGACACAACAATAGCTTTGCTCCAAAGCCGACCTATTTTCCAACCAATAGAAAGAAAAAATGAAAAACCATGCCATATCCCCTCTGACACTAGTCTGAAGATGGCCGTAGGCGCCTCAGTTAGTGGAGTTTCGCAGTTAGTGGGGTGGGATATCAGTGGTCTTTCCTGCAGTGTGGCCCTGTTGTGATGTTGGTGACCCACTGGCTCGCTTCGCTTGCGTGCCTTTATTGCCTTCGGCAAGGGATAGTGCAGTGGTCTGTTACTTCTGAGCACAAATGTGTTGGTGACTAGTTTGCCTTAGTAGCGATATTGTAGCTTGCCTTCGGCAAGCTCTGTACTCTGGAGCACAGATCCAGGATCAGTGACTCGGAGTGATATTGTGTTTATTACTAGTTACTTGCTTATTTTACTCGGGGATCACTGGATCTTCTTAAAGGGTACACCCAGGGCTCTGATCAAGAGCTAACACAACAATAGAGAAATTGATAGAGCTAGTGAGAAGGTTATTGACAGTCTGAAAGTATTTGTTTGTTTCTAATCTGTCCATGTCTGAGTTTGATTTAATAATCTGCTTGAAAATAGGTCATGCATTAAACTTTGAAAATGATTCATGATAATAAATAAGTGTCAACATTAAACTAGGTTAAGCTTCAGGAATTAGCTATTCCAGTTTAAGTCCATATACCCTCTGTGGGAGACATGACCTTAATCTTCCACACAGGGGGTGTATATTTCAAATGGAAGCACCCATTTGGGTAGCTCCATTTGAAATTCACACTCCCTGTGTGGGAGATTAAAGTCATGCATGTCTTCCATATGGGTGTATGGATTTCATCTGAATAGCCCAATTAGTATCAATCATGCGCTGTGATCTGTCCCCAGATAAGAAGGAATTAAATTAGGTTATTTAATTAAAGTTATTGAATTAATTGGCCTATTTTGATTAATCCCTTACATAATTGATTAATTAATTAAGAGTTAAAAATAGTGACTGTAAGATAGCTTGGTTTTTTTAATCATGAAATTTCAGATTTTAATTAAAATTATAGTTGTGCTAAACATGGATTTTGTGGAAATCTTCAATATGCAAATTTTCAACATGCAAGAACCTAATTACATCTAATTGGTAAAAAATACTGATTTTACTAATTGATAACTGTCACCATTTTTATTACATTGAAACATTTAACACTATACTTTGATCAGCTCGTAATCGGTGGGAATTATTAGGCTTTTATTACTACCCCGAAAAGTAGACCTACGTTAAGAGTGATATTCTTGATCTGCCTGATCTATATTTTGCCTGTTAAAGAAAGTAGACAAAGTACAGGACTTCAATTAATAATTGTAATAATTCTTTATTGTGATTTTTGTGTGATTTCTTTGTTTTGATAATAAAAATACATGAAGATAAAAAAAAAACATTCATACATATTCACGATAAAAAAACAAAAAACCAAAAACAATTGTAATAATTCTGGCAAGATGTCACTAAGACAATTCTCCAAATAAAATATATTGATATTAATCCGCAATACGAGTTGATCAAACTATAATTTAACAAATTGCACAAATGAGGCAAAATAAACAAATTGATTTGTTTTGAGTCTGCCTCCCTCCTCACTTCCTGGGATCAGTCCATATTTTTTTTCTTTCAATTTTCGTATTAAATTTTAAGTTTTTAATATAGTAAAATGTTAATGCTGATAAAGTAGTTTATTAGTCAGCATAAATCACTTGCAAGTAAAACGGGTCTAACACCTCATGATCTTAAAAAAAAGGGCCTCATCATTTTCCTGGCAGATTCTGGCAACTGCTAGCAAAAATGTCAATTTTACGTGAAAACTGCTGTATTTTGTAAAACACCACCTTCCCTCCTCACTTTTCCAAAAAGGTGGGGATGTGAAACAAATTTTTAATTTCATGTGGCCTGACACTTAAAAAAATTTATGTAAATCTTTTAAAGGGTTCATCAGGACTTGTTAGATTTATTAGTAAAAGTTCAAAATCCACAACTTATTATTTGTATAGCAGTTATTTTTCATCCTATTAAGTTGTTTTTATTTAATTCTGACTGACAGAACATATGGGCCAGTTTCTCGAAGCATGGCTAGTAGTCAGGCTTCCTAAGCCATCAGGCTTAAGCCCAATTAGTCCAATATACAAGTGCTTACAATTTCACATCATACAGCACCTAAAAATATAAATCAATAACATGGATCCACATTGGTAGGGCTAATAGCCTGCTGGCTTAGGAAGCCTGGTCACTAACCAAGCTTCAAGAAATTGAGCCATGTGCAGGGACAGGCGATTTGCGCGGAAAAAAATAGCAAATTGCGCGGAACTCTTTTTTCAGTGCAAATCATGTATCCCTGCCCATAGGAAAAAAAAATAGCCAATTATGCTGAATTGCGCGGAAAAATGTTCCGCGCAAATCGCCTGTCCCTGGCCATGTGACGAGTCCATCTGCTTTTTCATCATGTCTTCCATGTGGGTGTATGTATTTAACTGGAATAGCCAATTGAATGATTTATTGTCAAAAGTAATACAACAAATCTCTGTCTAAATCAAACAGATATCATTCCTTAGACATAAAAACTTTATTACATATCATCAAGAATGCTTTCATTATTAAATGAAGTTATATGACAATGGTTGTCATTTATTGGGCATAATGAAAGCAAACTTAAGGTGGTACTACACCCCGATAAATTTTGTGACTAATTTTGCATTTTTCTCAAAAAATAGCTACACACTGGTAACAAAAGTTATGTATATTATATGGGCAAGGAATCCAATTACTTCACTGAAATTTCAGTGATTCAAGACAAGTGGTTCATTATATATGTTAAGAAACGCGGTACATTCTAGCGGTACCCCTTTTCTTATCATAAATAACGTACCGCTTGTCTTGAGTCACTGAAATCCTATAGAGTAGTAACTGGATTATATACATAACTTTTGTTGCCAGTGTGTTATTATTTTTGAGAAAAATGCAAAAATAGTCACAAATTTATCAGGGGTGTAGTACCACCTTAAATCATAACATGCAATACTTGTTCAAATTGACTCATACACAATGCAAATAAAGAAAGACAACCGGGCTTAATTGAGTCTTATATATCGCTGGATGGCCAGAATCTGATCTTACTCATTGCCATTATACAGTCAATTGTTAAGACTTAGACTTAATTTGGGCCCTAATGACACAGTCTTGTTTGTTCTTGTGCCTGACCTTCTTATTTTGTTCAGGTTTGAAATTGGAAATGTTTTGTGACCTCACAACAAACACAAAATGTTGACCTCATTTATGTTAAGGTACAATATGTTCTAATAGCATTCAAAACAGTTTTTAAAACTTGCTGCAAAACATTCTTAATGTTGTTTATGTAACACAATTTTTTTGCCAAAATATTTGGCAAAAAATAATTGACAATAACATTTGACAACATTTAAAAAATATTTTTGTAGTGGGATTGTTTTTCATGTAAACGTTTTACCATTTTCATGCCATTTATATAACCAAGGAAATGATCTAACCCAACATCTAGTATTATTAAAAATTGTTGACAAAAAATAAAAAATATGTGACCATCCAGCACAACTGAGCCCTGAAGTCGCCAATCATCATTTTTGAGATATTCAACCAAAATATTCTGCTTGAAATGATGTATATCATGTCTATAGTACTTGACATTTAAGTAGTGAAAAATCAATAAAACAGTCAATAAATCCTTTGTTTCCTATTGTTTATTGTTAAGTTCAATGGAGCATATCTCAATAGTGGCACTGGAGACATCCGGGCTCAGTTGTGGTGGATGGTCACATATGGTAGTGGTTTAGCATCATAGCAGCATTGGGGAACGTGCCCTCCCCCTTCCCAATCAAAGTGAAATGTTCATTGAAAAAAATATTGTGCCCACTCAATCAGGCTCGGTGCCCGTAATCGAGCGACTCATGCTACGCCACTGATACAGTATATCAACATGAATATTGGATAACCTGGTTAAAAAGACTGAATATCATGTGTGATGTGCCCTGAGTAATTTGATTTAATTTAATTATTTAACTTTGTTTACAAGCTGAAAGTATTTCATGAGATGGGAAACCCCCTTGTATTTTGGAATTCCCCCAAATTATATTGTAAACAAAGTCAGATCTATGTTTGGAACTTGGAAAGCCCCAGTTCATTGTTGCACCATCAGGAAAACCCCCCAGGAAGTGATGTAATGTGAATGTGTATAATTAATCTTGGGAAATCCCAAGATTGCAGCAATGTTGTGAAAATGTGATTGAAGTAATGGTTTATTAATAGATGATGGGTTTTTTGTTTGAGTACTGCTATAAAAAGCTGGAGGCTTTTGTTGGGACTTTACAGAATGTCATGTGAGATTGAAAACTCCACATGTGTGTGATGGTCTTCGTGCTTCAAGAAAAGAAGTACATTTTAACCAGTTTATATAGCCAATAATTGAGCTAATTTTAATACAGCAACGAAGAAGACAGCGAGCACACAAAAGTGCTCTTCCTCATCAAAGGATTAAAAGTTCTTCTGTCACATTGCTGGAGTTTGCTGGGTTTGTGAAGGCAACGCATCTGTCAAAAAACAGTGGAGCTGTGTTAAAGAAACCTGTTCCCTGGAAAAAGAGTGGTTGGTGAAAGAAACACCATTTTTGGAGAAAGCAGCGCAAGGAGATATATTTGAGGAGAAAGCAGCGCAAGGAGATAGTTTTGTGGAGATAACAGCGCAAAGGAGATTGGAGAAAGCATCATCATTTTCAGTATGAGGATTTTATACATAAGGATTTATAAGCGCAAGTGTACACTGGACTTCGTGAGGACAAGCGAATAAGGATATATTACATCAGTCGTCCAGAACATTGCAAGAACTCTAGGATCACCAACAAGAAGACAGCTGGTTAAGTACCTATAGTATAAAACTGTCATTGTGTGATTTTATTGTATATGCGATATTGTTATTACATGTACCAATCATACTCTGTTTTCAATTAAAGACTTAGATTTTGTTAGCTTAAATAAACAGTGTATTTGTGTTGTGCATTCGTGTGAGTTCGGGTAAAAGGTGATTTTGGCCTTGAGTCAAGTACGACTCGTAACAAAATTGGGGGCTCGTCCGGGAAATACACTGTAAAAAAGTTAACATTAATTTACTAAAGTCTTGAACGTGAAAGTACAGTATGACAGAGTTTAAAGCAGAAGAGTTTCTTGGAACTACAAATTGGGAGAAGTTTGATGAGTTGAAGAAGCCTGATTTATTAGCATTTGCCAAACATTATAACTTGAAAGTAAAGCAAGCTACAAGAAAGCAAATAATCAAAAATGCATTGATTGATGTTTTGGTCGGGAGGACATTTTTGATGAATCCTATTTGGCAGAGAAACTTGACGAGAAACTGAAATTGGTGGGGACTCAGCATTTAAATTGAAAGAGTTGGAAATTCAATTAGAACTGAGGAAAATGGAAATGGACCAAAAGAAAATAGAAATGGACCAAAAGAAAAACTGGAAATGATCAAGTTAGAGAATGAAAATAAAGAAAAACAAGAACGGCTAGACATTGAAAAACAAAAACTAGCAATGGAAGAAAAAGCACGTAAGAAAAGATGGCGCTTGAGCACCACAAATTAGAAATGGAAGAAAAGGAAAAACTAGCAAAAATTCAAATGGAAGCACATTTGAAAGAAAAAGAAATTGAGTTTGAACAAGAGAAGTTGGCTAAGCTAGGTGACAAATACTCATCAAGTTTCTCCTCAAAGTCAAAGTCAGGCTTTGATGTTACAAAGTATGTAAAGCTTGTGCCTAAATTCAAAGAGAAAGAAGTTGACGAGTACTTTCAACATTTTGAAAAGGTAGCTACAAATTTGAAATGGCCTCCAGAGCATTGGACCCTACTGTTACAAAGTAGTTTTGTGGGGAAGGCCAGGGAAACTTACTCAGCTCTACCAATAGAGAAGTGTAATGATTATGAAGAAGTCAAACAGGCAGTTCTCAAGGCCTATGAGCTGGTGCCTGAAGCATACAGACAAAAGTTCAGAGATTCAAGAAAGCAATCAGATCAAACCCATGTAGAATTTGCTAGAGTAAAAGAACAAATGTTTGACAGGTGGCTTGGTTCAAAAGAAGTCAAAGATGATTTGGCCAACTTAAGCAATTGGTTCTTATAGAAGAGTTCAAGAAATGTGTCCACGTTGACATTAAAACCCATTTGGATGAAAGCGCTAGCAAAATTAAGACGCTAAATGAGGCGGCGACAATGGCGGACGACTATGGCTTAACTCACAAATTGAATGGGAGTAGATTTGGTCATAACAGAAGTTATTCAAACAGGTTCAGCCATAACCAACCTAGAAAAAATCAGGGTGGTACACAAGAAGGGAGACCTCAGTCTAATTCACAGCATAGTGCTGGTGGTAGAGGGACCCCAGGGAGTTCAGGTAACAAAGCAAAATTTGGGACTGAATTTAAATCCAAAGTAACTTGTACTCATTGTAAGAGACCAGGGCATACGATGACCCAGTGTTATTTCTTGAAAGGCAGACAAGACGCACAAAAACAGCAGCAAACTGCTAGTAATACTGTGGGATGTGCAGTGTCACTTGAGTCAAAGAAAAAGTCAGTCAAATCAAGAAACAAGAATTCCCACAAAAGGGAGGTGAGATAGACAAGGTGTGTGAAGAATTTGAACCATTTGTGTTAGAGGGAGTAGTATCACTTGGTGAGAATGGTAGTCCAAAGCCCATTAAGATTGTGCGAGATACGTGTTGTGCACGGTCTATGATTCTGGAAGGAACTTTGCCCTTTAATGAGGATAGTTCAGCAGGTAATGCTTTGATCCAGGGTATTGGGATGGAAATAATTAGTGTACCTCTCCACAAAGTTAACTTGACATCTGACTTAGTTTCTGGTCCTGTAACCATAGGAGTTAGACATGAATTGCCAGTCAAGGGAGTGTCCATGTTGCTAGGAAATGATCTGGCAGGGGGAAGGTTTTTCCTGACCCAATAGTCACAGATAAGCCCTGTTTACAGGATGATAATAGTGAGGAAGAGGAGATATTTCCTGCATGTGCAGTGACACGGGCAATGAGTAAGAGAGCCTCATTAGAAACAATTGAGGACAACCAAATTGATGACTTAGGCTACAATTTGGAAGACACATTTGTGTCACAGTTGAATGAGAAAGAAGATAAACTTCCTTCTCCTGGGGATAAGAAGACCCCTCAAAATGACACAGCCTCTGAGCATGAACAAATTGGGGAAACCATGAGAGACCCATTAAGTCATGACAAGCTGATTCTGGAGCAACAAAATGACCCAGAACTCAAAGAGATCAATCAAAGGGCATTGACCCTAGAAGAAGCAGAACAAAATTCTGTCTGTTTTTACAAACAAGATGGTGTGCTAATGAGAAAATGGCGCCCCTTGATGCACCTGCCGATGAAGAGTGGAAGGTAGTGCACCAAATTGTGGTACCAAAAGTCTACCACACTGAAGTTATTAACATAGCACATGATAGTCCCATGGCAGGGCATTTGGGTGTTAAGAAAACTCATGAAAGAATTCTGAGACATTTCTGGTGGCCCACTCTCAGAAAAGATGTTTCTGAATATTGCAAAACATGTCACATATGCCAAGTAGTAGGGAAGCCAAATCAGAAAATACCTCCTGCTCCATTGAAGCCAATTCCAGCCTTTGATGAACCATTTAGTAGGGTTATTATTGATTGTGTAGGCCCCCTACCAAAGACTAAGTCAGGTAATCAATACCTTCTGACAATTATGTGCTTGGCGTCAACACGCTTTCCTGAAGCCATACCCTTGAGAAATATTAAAGCAGTGACAATAGTGAAAGCTTTAACCAAGTTCTTCACATTTGTGGGGCTCCCCAAGTCCATACAGTCAGACCAAGGATCAAACTTTACTTCTGGAGTATTTCAGCAGGTCATGTATCAATTAGGTATAGAACAGTATACCTCAAGTGCTTACCATCCAGAATCACAAGGTGCACTAGAAAGGTTCCACCAAACTTTGAAAAACATGATCAGGACATACTGTTTGGAATTTCAGAGGGACTGGGATGAGGGAGTACACTTGTTGTTGTTTGCTGCTAGGGAAGCTGTTCAGGAAACTTTAGGATTTAGTCCTTTTGAGTTAGTGTTTGGACACACAGTGCACGGGCCCTTAAAGTTGTTGAAAGAAAAGTGGCTCAATGAGAAATCAGATATCAATTTATTGGATTATGTCTCCAATTTTAAGCATAGGCTTAACAGAGCAACTGATATCGCCAAGGAAAACTTGAAACAGGGTCAGGCCAAAAATGAAGCAATGGTATGATAAACATGCCAAAGAGAGAGTGTTCAAACCAGGTGACAAAGTTCTAGTACTGTTTCCAATTCCAGGACACCCATTACAAGCCAGATATCATGGTCCATGTGAAGTAGAGTCAAAAGTGGGTGAAGTAGATTATATTATCAAGACTCCTGGTAGACGCAAGAGCAGGCAGTTATGCCACATAAATATGCTCAAAGAGTATGTTGAAAGAAGTGACAGTGACATTTCAAAACCTGTGTGTACAGTAAAACATGCTGATAATGTAGACAAACATGCCGATGTAGACAAAATCGCCAATGTAGACAAGAGTAAAGATGACAATTCTGATGTCACATTTGACCAGGATAAAGAGCTGGAGCACAAAGAGTATAATGTAAAATTGAACAATTCTGATGTGCTCACTAATTTGGACTCAAAGTTAGGTCATCTTTCTCAAGATCAACAAAGTCAAATTGCAAATTTGATTCACAAATTTGACAATATATTTCCTGACACGCCAAGTAGAACAAATGCTGCATTTCATGATGTAGATGTTGGTGATACAAAACCAATCAAGCAGCATCCTTATAGAGTCAATCCATTGAAAATGGAACATCTCAAAAATGAGATCAATTACATGCTAGACAATGATATCATAGAACCAAGTAGTAGTTGTGATGTGCCCTGAGTAATTTAATTTAATTTAATTATTTAACTTTGTTTACAAGCTGAAAGTATTTCATGAGATGGGAAACCCCCTTGTACGTGCAAGATAATGATGTGGAAAGTCGTTTTGGAATTCCCCAAATTATTGTAAACAAAGTCAGATCTATGTTGGGAACTTGGAAAGCCCCAGTTCATTGTTGCACCATCAGGAAAACCCCCAGGAAGTGATGTAATGTGAATGTGTATAATTAATCTTGGGAAATCCCAAGATTGCAGCAATGTTGTGAAAATGTGATTGAAGTAATGGTTTATTAATAGATGATGGGTTTTTTTGCATGAGTACTGCTATAAAAAGCTGGAGGCTCTTGTTGGGACTTTACAGAATGCCATGGGAGATTGAGATATTCCACATGTGTGTGATGGTCTTCGTGCTTCAAAAAAGAAGTACATTTTAACCAGTTTATATAGCCAATAATTGAGCTAATTTTAATACAGCAACGAAGAAGACAGCGAGCACACAAAAGTGCTCTTCCTCATCAAAGGTTTAAAAGTTCTTCTGTCAAATTGCTGGAGTTT
The DNA here is from genome assembly GCF_039555335.1 of Amphiura filiformis. Lineage (NCBI taxonomy): Eukaryota > Metazoa > Echinodermata > Ophiuroidea > Amphilepidida > Amphiuridae > Amphiura > Amphiura filiformis. The sequence goes on from NC_092640.1 coordinate 32,908,812, forward strand.
GCTGGGTTTGTGAAGGCCACGCATCTGTCAAGAAACAGTGGAGCTGTGTTAAAGAAACCGTTTCCCTGGAAAAAGAGTGATTGGTGAAAGAAACACCATTTTTGGAGAAAGCAGCGCAAGGAGATATATTTGAGGAGAAAGCAGCGCAAGGAGATATATTCGTGGAGATAACAGCGCATAAAGGAGATTGGAGAAAGCATCATCATTTTCAGTATGAGGATTTTATACGCAAGGATTTATAAGCGCAAGTGTACACTGGACTTATGAGGACAAGCGAATAAGGATATATTACATCAGTCGTCCAGAACATTGCAAGAACTCTAGGATCACCAACAAGAAGACAGCTGGTTAAGTAGTCATAGAGTAAAACTGTCATTGTGTGATTTTATTGTATATGCGATATTGTTACTATATGTACCAATCATACTCTGTTTTCAATTAAAGACTTAGATTTTGTTAACTTAAATAAACAGTGTATTTGTGTTGTGCATTCGTGTGAGTTCGGGTAAAAGGTGATTTTGGCCTTGAGTCAAGTACGACTCAGTAACAAAAATTGGGGGCTCAAGCGTCCGGGAAATACACTGTAAAAAAAAAGTTGACATTAATTTACTGAGTCTTAAAAGTGAAAGTACAGTATGGAGTTCAAAGCAGAAGAGTTTCTTGAAACTATAGATTGGGAGAAGTTTGATAAGTTGAAGAAACCTGATTTATTAGCATTTGCAAAATACTATGAATTGGATGTAAAGCAAGCCAACAGAAAACAAATAATCAAAAATGCCTTGATTGAAGTTTTGGTTGATGAAGAGTATTTTGAGGAATCCATTTTGGAGAAGAGAAAAGAGGTCAAAACTGAAATCGGGGATGCAGTTAAGTTGAAAGAACTAGAAGTTCAGGTGGAAATGGAAAAAATGAAAATGCAATTGCAGTTGGACATGCAAAAGCTAGATATGCAAAATAAAGAATTAGAAATGGAAGAAAAAGCACGCTTAAGAAAAGATGGCGCTTGAGCACCACAAATTAGAAACAGAAGAAAAGGAAAAGGTAGCAAAATTGGAACTTGAAAAACAAAAGTTGGAAATGGAAGAAAATTTGAAACAAAAAGAAATTGAAGAAAAGTACAAGTTTGAACAAGAGAAGTTGGCAAAGCTAGGTGACAAATACTCATCAAGTTTCTCCTCAAAGTCAGGGTTTGATGTTACAAAGTATGTAAAGCTTGTGCCTAAATTCAAAGAGAAAGAAGTTGACGAGTACTTTCAACATTTTGAAAAGGTAGCTACAAATTTGAAATGGCCTCCAGAGCATTGGACCCTACTGTTACAAAGTAGTTTTGTGGGGAAGGCCAGGGAGACTTACTCAGCTCTACCAATAGAGAAGTGTAATAATTATGAAGAAGTCAAACAGGCAGTCCTTAAGGCCTATGAACTGGTGCCTGAAGCATACAGACAAAAGTTCAGAGATTCAAGAAAGCAAGCAGATCAAACCCATGTAGAATTTGCTAGAGTAAAAGAACAAATGTTTGACAGATGGCTTGGGTCAAAAGAAGTCAAAGATGAGTTTGGCCAACTTAAGCAATTAGTTCTTATAGAAGAGTTCAAGAAATGTGTCCACGTTGACATTAAAACCCATTTGGATGAAAGCGCTAGCAAAACTAAGACGCTAAACGAAGCGGCGACAATGGCGGACGACTATGGTTTAACTCACAAATTGAATGCGAGTAGATTTAGTCATAACAGAAGTTACTCAAACAGGTTCAGCCATAATCAACCTAGAGCAAATCAGGGTGGCACACAAGAAGTGAAACCTCAGTCTAATTCACAGCATAGTGCTGGTGGTAGAGGGACCCCAGGGAGTTCAGGTAACAGAGCAAAATTTGGGACTGAATTTAAAGCCAAAGTAACTTGTACTCATTGTAAGAGACCAGGGCATACGATGACCCAGTGTTATTTCTTAAAAGGCAGACAAGACGCACAAAAACAGCAGCAAACTGCTAGTAATACTGTAGGATGTGCAGTGTCACTTGAGTCAAAGAAACAAGTCAGTCAAATCAAGAAACAAGAATTCCCACAAAAGGGAGTTGAGACAGACAAGGTGTGTGAAGAATTTGAACCATTTGTGTTAGAGGGAGTAGTATCACTAGGTGATAATGGTAGTCCAAAGCCCATTAAGATTGTGCGAGATACGTGTTGTGCACGGTCTATGATTCTGGAAGGAACTTTGCCCTTTAATGAGGATAGTTCAGCAGGTAATGCTTTGATCCAGGGTATTGGGATGGAAATAATTAGTGTACCTCTCCACAAAATTAACTTGACATCTGACTTGGTTTCTGGTCCGTAACCATAGGAGTTAGACATGAATTGCCAGTCAAAGGAGTGTCCATGTTGCTAGGAAATGATTTGGCAGGGGGGAAGGTTTTTCCTGACCCAATAGTCACAGATAAGCCCTGTATACAGGATGATAATAGTGAGGAAGAGGAGATATTTCCTGCATGTGCAGTGACACGGGCAATGAGTAAAAGAGCCTCATTAGAAACAATTGAGGACAACCAAATTGATGACTTAGGCTACAATTTGGAAGACACATTTGTGTCAAAGTGGAATGAGAAAGAAGATAAACTTCCTTCTCCTGGGGATAAAAATACCCCTAAAAATGACACAGCCTCTGAGCATGAACAAATTGAGGAAACCATGAAAGACCCATTAAGTCATGACAAGCTGATTCTGGAGCAACAAAATGACCCAGAACTCAAAGAGATCAATCAAAGGGCATTGACCCTAGAAGAAGCAGAACAAAATTCTGTCTGTTTTTACAAACAAGATGGTGTGCTAATGAGAAAATGGCGCCCCCTTGATGTACCTGCCGATGAAGAGTGGAAGGTAGTGCACCAAATTGTGGTACCAAAAGTATACCACACTGAAGTAATTAACATAGCACATGATAGTCCCATGGCAGGGCATTTGGGTGTTAAGAAAACTCATGAAAGAATTCTGAGACATTTCTGGTGGCCCACTCTCAGAAAAGATGTTTCTGAATATTGCAAAACATGTCACATATGCCAAGTAGTAGGGAAGCCAAATCAGAAAATACCTCCTGCTCCATTAAAGCCAATTCCAGCCTTTGATGAACCATTTAGTAGGGTTATTATTGATTGTGTAGGCCCCCTACCAAAGTCTAAGTCAGGTAATCAATACCTTCTGACAATTATAAAAGGCGTCAACACGCTTTCCTGAAGCCATACCTTTGAGAAATATTAAAGCAGTGACTATAGTGAAAGCTTTAACCAAGTTCTTCACATTTGTGGGGCTCCCCAAGTCCATACAGTCAGACCAAGGATCAAACTTTACTTCTGGAGTATTTCAGCAGGTCATGTATCAATTAGGTATAGAACAGTATACCTCAAGTGCTTACCATCCAGAATCACAAGGTGCACTAGAAAGGTTCCACCAAACATTGAAAAACATGATCAGGACATACTGTTTGGAATTTCAGAGGGACTGGGATGAGGGAGTACACTTGTTGTTGTTTGCTGCTAGGGAAGCTGTTCAGGAAACTTTGGGATTTAGTCCTTTTGAGTTAGTGTTTGGACACACAGTCGCGGGCCCTTAAAGTTGTTGAAAGAAAAGTGGCTCAATGAGAAATCAGATATCAATTTGTTGGATTATGTCTCCAATTTTAAGCATAGGCTTAACAGAGTAACTGATATTGCCAAAGAAAACTTGAAACAGGGTCAGGCCAAAATGAAACAATGGTATGATAAACATGCCAAAGAGAGAGTGTTCAAACCAGGTGACAAAGTTCTAGTACTGTTTCCAATTCCAGGACACCCATTACAAGCCAGATATCATGGCCCATGTGATGTAGAGTCAAAAGTGGGTGATTTAAGTAGATTATATTATCAAGACTCCTGGTAGACGCAAGAGCAGGCAGTTATGCCACATAAATATGCTCAAAGAGTATGTTGAAAGAAGTGACAGTGGCATTCCAAAACCTGTGTGTACAGTAAAACATGCTGATAATGTAGACAAACATGCCGATGTAGACAAAATCGCCAATGTAGACAAGAGTAAAGATGACAATTCTGATGTCACATTTGACCAGAATAAAGAGCTGGAGCACAAAGAGTATAATGTAAAATTGAACAATTCTGATGTGCTCACTAATTTGGACTCAAAGTTAGGTCATCTTTCTCAAGATCAACAAAGTCAAATTGCAAATTTGATTCACAAATTTGACAATATATTTCCTGATACGCCAAGTAGAACAAATGCTGCATTTCATGATGTAGATGTTGGTGATACAAAACCAATCAAGCAGCATCCTTACAGAGTCAATCCATTGAAAATGGAACATCTCAAAAATGAGATCAATTATATGCTAGACAATGATATCATAGAACCAAGTAGTAGTGAGTGGAGTTCACCATGTATTCTTGTCCCCAAGCCTGATGGTTCATACCGATTGGTCGCATGAGACATGAGAGCTGCAAATGTTCATTCAAAGACAGACTGCACCCAATTCCAAGAATTGATGATTGCATTGACAAAATTGGGAATGCAAAATTTGTTAGCAAATTTGATCTTTTGAAAGGGTACTGGCAGGTTCCACTCACAGACCGTGCCAAAGAGATTTCTGCTTTTTGTACACCATTTGGTCTTTACCAATACAAAGTTATGCCATTCGGTTTGAAAAACGCCCAGCAACATTTCAGAGAATGGTGCACCAAATTGTGGCAGACATAGAGGGATGTGAAGCGTATGTAGATGATTTGATTGTTTACAGTCAAACTTGGGAACAACACATGGAACAACTCCATCAATTGTTTGAGAAGCTGTCTGAAGTACAGTTGACAGTCAATCTGGTAAAAAGTGAGTTTTGCCATGCCACAGTCACATACTTAGGATATGTTGTAGGTCAAGGTCAGGTGAAACCTATCAAAGCCAAAGTTGAAGCAATTGAGCAATACCCCACACCTGTAAACAAGAAGGCACTCATGAGATTTCTAGGAATGGTTGGCTATTATAGAAAGTTCTGTCCAAACTTTTCAGAGATAGCAAGTCCTTTGACTGATTTGTTGAAGAAAGATGCAAAATTCATTTGGTCAGAACAATGTGAAAATGCTTTTCACAAAGTCAAATCAATACTCATGAGTTCACCAGTGCTAACTGCACCTGATTTTCAGAAGCAGTTCAAGTTGACTGTTGATGCCAGTGACATAGGCTGTGGAGGTGTTGTGATGCAAGAGGGTGAAGATCAAATAGATCACCCCATTTGTTACTTTTCAAGGAAATTCAACAAGCACCAGAGAAATTACTCCACAATTGAGAAGGAGTGTCTAGCACTGCTATTAGCATTGCTACATTTTGATGTGTATTTGGGTACCACAGTATACCCTGTGCTCGTTTTCACAGATCACAATCCCCTAACCTTCATCAACAGGATGAAGAACAAAACCAAAGACTGGTGAGGTGGAGTTTGACCTTGCAAGAGTACAATCTGGACATCAAACATATTAAGGGAAAAGACAATGTAATGGCTGATGCCCTGTCCAGAATTGCATAAAACCTGACAACAAAAATTTCCTTTAAAAGGGAAGTTGTGTGTGACAAGTAGTCACTGTGTATGATGAGTTAAATACTCAAAGTTGATAATATGTTGAAGTTGATGTAAAAGAAGAAAACATTTAAGAAAGTTTTCATTACATTGAACTTTCTTCTTTTAAGGGGAGGGTGTGATGTGCCCTGAGTAATTTAATTTAATTTGGTTATTTGACTTTGTTTACAAGCTGACAGTATGTCATGAGATGGGTAAACCCCTTGTACGTGCAAGATAATGATGTGGAAAGTCGTTTTGGAATTCCCCAAATTATTGTAAACAAAGTCAGATCTATGTTTGGAACTTGGAAAGCCCCAGTTCATTGTTGCACCATCAGGAAAACGCCCCAGGAAGTGATGTAATGTGAATGTGTATAATTAATCTTGGGAAATCCCAAGATTGCAGCAATGTTGTGAAAATGTGATTGAAGTAATGGTTTATTAATAGATGATGGGTTTTTTGCATGAGTACTGCTATAAAAAGCTGGAGGCTCTTGTTGGGACTGGACAGAATGCCATGGGAGATTGAGATATTCCACATGTGTGTGATGGTCTACGTGCTTCAAAAAAGAAGTACATTTTAACCAGTTTATATAGCCAATAATTGAGCTAATTTTAATACAGCAACGAAGAAGACAGCGAGCACACAAAAGTGCTCTTCCTCATCAAAGGTTTAAAAGTTCTTCTGTCAAATTGCTGGAGTTTGCTGGGTTTGTGAAGGCCACGCATCTGTCAAGAAACAGTGGAGCTGTGTTAAAGAAACCGGTTCCCTGGAAAAAGAGTGATTGGTGAAAGAAACACCATTTTTGGAGAAAGCAGCGCAAGGAGATATATTTGAGGAGAAAGCAGCGCAAGGAGATATATTCGTGGAGATAACAGCGCAAAGGAGATTGGAGAAAGCATCATCATTTTCGTATGAGGATTTTATACGCAAGGATTTATAAGCGCAAGTGTACACTGGACTTCGCAGGACAAGCGAATAAGGATATATTACATCAGTCGTCCAGAACATTGCAAGAACTCTAGGATCACCAACAAGAAGACAGCTGGTTAAGTAGTCATAGAGTAAAACTGTCATTGTGTGATTTTATTGTATATGCGATATTGTTACTATATGTACCAATCATACTCTGTTTTCAATTAAAGACTTAGATTTTGTTAACTTAAATAAACAGTGTATTTGTGTTGTGCATTCGTGTGAGTTCGGGTAAAAGGTGATTTTGGCCTTGAGTCAAGTACGACTCGTAACATAGTGAATGGAGTTCACCGTGTATACTTGTTCCCAAGCCTGATGGTTCATACCGATTACATGCAGACATGAGAGCTGCAAATGTTCATTCAAAGACAGACTCGTACCCAATTCCAAGAATTGATGATTGCATAGACAAAATTGGGAATGCAAAATTTGTTAGCAAATTTGATCTTTTGAAAGGGTACTGGCAGGTTCCACTCACAGACCGTGCCAAAGAGATTTCTGCTTTTTGTACACCATTTGGTCTTTACCAATACAAAGTTATGCCATTCGGTTTGAAAAACGCCCCAGCAACATTTCAGAGAATGGTAAATCAAATTGTGGCAGACATAGAGGGATGTGAAGCGTATGTAGATGATTTGATTGTTTACAGTCAAACTTGGGAACAACACATGGAACAACTCCATCAATTGTTTGAGAAGCTGTCAGAAGTACAATTGACAGTCAACCTGGTAAAAAGTGAGTTTTGCCATGCCACAGTCACATACTTGGGATATGTTGTAGGTCAAGGTCAGGTAAAACCTATCAAAGCCAAAGTTGAAGCAATTGAGCAATACCCCACACCTGTAAACAAGAAGGCACTCATGAGATTTCTAGGAATGGTTGGCTATTATAGAAAGTTCTGTCCAAACTTTTCAGAGATAGCAAGTCCTTTGACTGATTTGTTAAAGAAAGATGCAAAATTCATTTGGTCAGAACAGTGTGAAAATGCTTTTCACAAAGTCAAATCTATACTCATGAGTTCACCAGTGCTTACTGCACCTGATTTTCAGAAGCAGTTCAAGTTGACTGTTGATGCCAGTGACATAGGCTGTGGAGGTGTTGTGATGCAAGAGGGTGAAGATCAAATAGATCACCCCATTTGTTACTTTTCAAGGAAATTCAACAAGCACCAGAGAAATTACTCCACAATTGAGAAGGAGTGTCTAGCATTGCTATTAGCATTGCTACATTTTGATGTGTATTTGGGTACCACAGTATACCCTGTGCTTGTTTTCACAGATCACAATCCCCTCACCTTCATCAACAGGATGAAGAGCAAAACCAAAGACTGGTGAGGTGGAGTTTGACCTTGCAAGAGTACAATCTGGACATCAAACATATTAAGGGAAAAGACAATGTAATGGCTGATGCCCTGTCCAGAATTGCATAAAAAAAACTGACAAACAAAGATTTCCTTTAAAAGGAAGTTGTGTGTGACAAGTAGTCACTGTGTATGATGAGTTAAACACTCAAAGTTGATAATAGGTTAAAGTTGATGTAAAGGAAGAAAATATTTAAGAAAGTTTTCATTACATTGAACTTTCTTCTTTTAAGGGGAGGTGTGATGTGCCCTGAGTAATTTGATTTAATTTAATTATTTAACTTTGTTTACAAGCTGAAAGTATTTCATGAGATGGGAAACCCCTTGTATTTTGGAATTCCCCAAATTATTGTAAACAAAGTCAGATCTATGTTTGGAACTTGGAAAGCCCCAGTTCATTGTTGCACCATCAGGAAAACCCCCAGGAAGTGATGTAATGTGAATGTGTATAATTAATCTTGGGAAATCCCAAGATTGCAGCAATGTTGTGAAAATGTGATTGAAGTAATGGTTTATTAATAGATGATGGGTTTTTTGCATGAGTACTGCTATAAAAAGCTGGAGGCTTTTGTTGGGACTTTACAGAATGTCATGTGAGATTGAAAACTCCACATGTGTGTGATGGTCTTCGTGCTTCAAGAAAAGAAGTACATTTTAACCAGTTTATATAGCCAATAATTGAGCTAATTTTAATACAGCAACGAAGAAGACAGCGAGCACACAAAAGTGCTCTTCCTCATCAAAGGATTAAAAGTTCTTCTGTCACATTGCTGGAGTTTGCTGGGTTTGTGAAGGCAACGATCTGTCAAAAAACAGTGGAGCTGTGTTAAAGAAACCTGTTCCCTGGAAAAAGAGTGGTTGGTGAAAGAAACACCATTTTTGGAGAAAGCAGCGCAAGGAGATATATTTGAGGAGAAAGCAGCGCAAGGAGATAGTTTTGTGGAGATAACAGCGCAAAGGAGATTGGAGAAAGCATCATCATTTTCGTATGAGGATTTTATACATTAAGGATTTATAAGCGCAAGTGTACACTGGACTTCATGAGGACAAGCGAATAAGGATATATTACATCAGTCGTCCAGAACATTGCAAGAACTCTAGGATCACCAACAAGAAGACAGCTGGTTAAGTACCTATAGTATAAAACTGTCATTGTGTGATTTTATTGTATATGCGATATTGTTATTACATGTACCAATCATACTCTGTTTTCAATTAAAGACTTAGATTTTGTTAGCTTAAATAAACAGTGTATTTGTGTTGTGCATTCGTGTGAGTTCGGGTAAAAGGTGATTTTGGCCTTGAGTCAAGTACGACTCGTAACACATGTTACTGCATGTATGATGATTATGATCACAAGTGACATTATTTACAATAGTGTGGGTTCATTACATTCATATATTAAGTACCAATAATACATTGTATATTAATGTTTAACAATCACAGCTGAATAGCATGTCTACCCACAATGCAATTCTGCTAAAATCACACATTGAACCTTGCTGTCAAAGTATCGGATTAACCACCATAGCAATAGGTTCAAACAATTTTTGAATATATCGCGCTGCACTACCAGCAGGTTGCACTCATCACCTGTGTATGTCTGCAATCATAGATTGAATACAATACCGCTCTTTTTAAAGATACTAATTTTACAGGTGTGAGTGATCAGCATGATATGATTATTCTATAGAATTACGATTCAGGTCTTTATCCCCGTTCTTTAACATCTTGGTTCAATGCAGAGGTACCGCAGGAATGTACTAGTGCAGCGCGGTATATTCAAAAATTGTTTTAGCCTATTTCTATGGTGGTTAATCCGATTATTTAATACGTCACTTCGACAGCAAATAACATTGTTCATATGAAACAACAACTAAGTCAAAATCGATATTGTACCCGTAAATCTCAAACCTTAGTTAATGCAGATGTCTTATGCGTCAAAAATGTGTCTTATGCACTGGTTTAGGGATTGTACAAATTATGAGTCCTGGTGTGATGGTAAAATTCATTCATTCATTCATATTTTATTTTCATCAATCATCAACATCAATATACAAGTGATACTAATAGCTCAACAAAGTAATAAAATTAAATGTAAACAAGAGTCATTGGTATAAATAAATATCAATACATTTAGGCAGTAACAATTAAATCAATATAATTAAATTAGAATAGCATTACTATGTATGATTGACCAAAATACACTTTAAATGCATAAGGCTGAGTTCACATAGAAGTATACGGTATACGGTATTTGCTATATGAAATACGCTCATTCGATCAGGCTGAGTTCATATAGGAGTATACTATGTGAACTCAGCCTGATCGAATGAGCGATTTCATATAGCGATTAGCAAGTCTAGGCATGATAGGTAGTTTACCAATTTTCTTCGTCTAATCAAATGCTTGTAAGTTTACTTCTTGAGGTCACATTGCATTCAATGAGGTGTCATAATGTGCAGAATTAGATAGTGCATCTATTTAAAAAAAATGAATTTACCCACATATGGTTTAGTTTTAAAATTAGGACCGTATACGCTGCACTAAAATCGAACATGCACGATTCCCACTTATTCCCACTATACTACTATACGCAGCACAGTGTCATCGACCCTATATCTTCATGGCATAAATCGCCATGGTAGGTTGAATCCACAGCCACGATTGGCCATTTGGTTCAGACCTTTGAAGCTCTTTGAGACAAAGAATTAGTCGAGGGACATGACTAAGGCTACACACAATAGCCGGGTAATTGATCTTGGTTGTGCGTGAATAAGCTTGTATACCCCATTGAGGTCAATGGTCATCGACTTTTATACTGCCTAGTAGTGAGTGCAGCTGTACCACACGCTGTAGTACCACGCTACATGCTACAGGACCAACGCAATATAAAATTAGAGTTTTGGTCAAATTTTGAGTTCAAAGCGCACAGCCAATTTTCAAAGCGCATTCTAGCGACTATCATATCTGTTCAACACGTATTTTCAAGTGTATGAGACCACATCTGGTTTCTTGAGAAAAAATCATTTACGGGAGATATTCATCATTTTCTAACCCGGTATACGAAGATTTTCGTCTGATATCAAAATCGTGCATAGCAATTCACGTGTATCGATTCCGTGTATTCATTTTAGTGTCTCTGCTGCACCAAATAATTATTAGCCAGGTGGTGTCGGTGTGCGCAGGTATACGGCTTTTCCGAATAGTGCCCTCTTATGTGACCCGGTACTATGAAATTACCTTGCTCGATTTAAGCTATACGCGTACACCTGCAAAACGTGCACCGTATACCCGAATAGTATACTTCTATGTGATCGTAGCCTTATGTGACCCGGTACTATGAAATTGTCTTGCTCGATTTAAGCTATACGCGTGCACCTGCAAAACGTGCACCGTATACCCGAATAGTATACTTCTATGTGAATGCAGCCTAATGATATTACAAGCGGAAATACCACACTGCAATGGCAATTGATTTTGAAATTGGGGGGGGGAGTATTGGTGCCCTGAAGCTATACAGCAACTTGGCTATGCACATTATATTAACCCTAACCCGCCTGAATACTACAAAATACTACTTGATATATGCGCTGTTAGTGCATGCATCCCACGTGGTGTGATGACGCAATCGCCCTAAGTGATATATAGGCACGGTTTCGCTGGCCAGCGAAGCCCAAGACCGTGGCAAAGTGTCGCCGACCGAGTGCTTGGCATGCGAGGGGTCTCGGTTCGAATCCCACCCAGAGCAAACAACTTCTTTCCTTCTTTTCTCTCTTTATTCTTTCCTTCTTTCCCTTCCCGTCGCCGAAAAGCCCTTAGGGCGTTAGGGTTCCGTTACCACTATCAAAACTCAGTATAGGCTTCCTTAACCCTAACCCGCCTGAATACTACAAAATACTACTTGATATATGCGCTGTTCGTGCATGCATCCCACGTGGTGTGATGACGCAATCGCCCTAAGTGATATATAGGCACGGTTTAAGCTGGCCAGCGAAGCCCAAGACCCGTGGCAAAGTGTCGCCGACCGAGTGCTTGGCATGCGAGGGGTCTCGGGTTGAATCCCACCCAGAGCAAACACCTTCTTTCCTTCTTTTCTCTCTTTATTCTTTCCTTCTTTCCCTTCCCGTTGCCGAAAAGCCCTTAGGGGGTTAGGGTTAATGTAAATAAGCTTAAATAATAGTAGTATCATTGGTTTGTTTTTACTTTTAATAATGAAAATAATAGATGAGGACAGAATAATGAGAAAGTGGAGCATGGAGAAAAGAGGAATAGAGAGAGAGAGAGAGAGGGACAGACAGATAGACAGACACATAGGCAGACAGACAGGAGGAGAGAGAGAGAGGTGGAGATATGGGAGCTGGAGAGAGGCACCAGGATTTTTTTCAGGGAGGGGGGGCAAAGTGATTTTCAGGGGGGAGCAAAATCAACAAATATTAAGCAAAATTGCTGCAAAAAGTGGGAATTTACGTAATTTTGGGTTTTTTGCCTCAAAGGTGGGGGAAAACTGAGGGAGGAAGAAAAATATTGGGGATGCACCCCGATTTACATTTGCATTGTGAGGGAAATGCAATTCTTTTTTTAATTTCCCTGTTTATGAGATAGATCAATGACTTTCCTTTTTGTATTTTTTTTTATTATTGACCTCTGTCTCCATACTTTTATGGTGACATTATAATTGCATGAGACATACCTTTTAAAAATAGGTTTTGTTAACTGGCACTTAGTAAATGTGCTGCAGACCAGCACAAAATATAGTAAATTACATTAAAATGTAAAAAATGTAGTAAATATTGAACTAAAAAAAGTTAAATTAATAGAAAAGCCCCAAATGTCCCAGCATGCAAATTTTGTTAGCTACAATCCTGTTCTTCAAGGCATTGTTTAACCCCCTGAGTACTATCTGCCGATCTAACATTGCCTCTGATTGGTCAATTACATGATATTTTCACTTTAATCACCAATCAGAATGGAGCTTTGAAATAATTCACCCCAATTTTTTTTGCGTGGTGAAATTATTCTAACAATGTTGCTGATTGGGCCAATTGATAATGAAAACTTCTTTTTGGCCAATCAGCAGGTAGTTCACATGGGGTTAAAAACATCCCAATCTTGTGAGAGTGGACCTGCGCTCAGTTTTCAAGCACTTTGTGGCATACTCTTATTCCACCTCTTAATGTGATTCATGTACCATTTAAAGGGTATCATGGAAGAAGTCATGATACATGCTAATTGTCAATTAACTTAACCATTTTGTAATGGTCTGCTGTTTGCACAAGTGTGTCGTTATCCATTTCCACATGGGTGTTACCTGCAGACGACAAGTTTCAAATTTTGCTTAAAAAATTACAAAATTTCAGAAATGTTAATTTTCCTGACCATATTTGGAATCAGCATGAAAAATACATTAAAATGAGTACAAACAAGCCTAGTGTTGGTTCAGCGGTTCTTAATGTAGCTCTTGATATTTTGAGAAAATGTCTCAAAACATGGGACTTTTTATGTTGAAGCCTATGGCTGGATGAGCTGGCAGAACATTAACCATTTTCATGTACATTTATGTTATTGTTTTAATACTTATACCTTGATTAACTGAAACATGTGAAGGCATATTCATAAAAGTGGTATTTTGAAATCATGAAAAATGCATAACAAGGAAAAAAACATGACCATTATTTGCATATATTCGCTCTTGAGATATATGCAACTTTGTGGGAATATTCATTGAGTCATTCCAGTTAAAATACATACACCCCCTATGGAAGACATAACCTTAATCTCCCACACAGGGGGTGTAGATTTCAAATTGAGTCACCCATTCAGGTAACCCCATTTGAAACTCTCACTCCCTGTGTGGAAGATTAAGGTCTTGTCTTCCATAGTGGGTGTAAGGATTTCAACTGGAATAGCCCAATGCTTGGGTCTAGTTGCACTTGGTATTACCTGAAACCACTTGAAAATAGCTCAGAGTGGGTTAGATTTCATTTTATTGAGTGTACTTTATATCTGAAATTATTAAATTGAATTATGTGTGACCTAAGAGGTAGCATAGATATACAGGTTCTGCATAAGATAGGCTTATACTGTGGTAGTTCATTGCTTGTATGTGCACCCCAGTTTGAGGTACAAATAGTGTTTTTACATTGTATACGAGAGATAAGATTAAATCTAGTCAACCAGATAACATACCACTGACCTTCAGCTGGGTTGTGATGTTAAACACCTTGACTCCCGATGACGTCACAACCCAGCTGAAGGTCAGTTATTGTCAATAACAGGTTGCTATATGAAATGGGCATTTATTGCTATCTTCAGTAGATAGCAATAAAAGCATTTACAAGCAATTGTATCAAGAAAGCAAGAAGCAACATTAATTAAGTGCTGCCTGCATGCTACTAGAGAGGTTGCTACATGATACTGCAAAAACAGTGCCTAGCCATTAAACAGTATTCTTGGAATCAATTTGTAAGCACATTTTAAAAACTTAATTAATTACCAAACATCACATGTTGAATTCTAAAACACAAACCATCAAAACTTTTAAATATGTTTAGTTTAAAAAAAAAGCCATAGCAAGGGGTTGTGGCGATGTGACACATCTCCCCCATCATGCCAATATGAAAACAGCACACTTTTGTCTTTTTTTTAGCTCTTTGTTTAAAGGAAAAATTCACAAAAGGTCCATTTGGCAGCTCTTTGCACCCCCCCTCCGCCATAAATCCTGGTTATGGGCCAAACATGTTTACCAAATCAGTCAAAAGACAAATGTATAATCTCTATTGCAGTGTATACCTTTGGCATGTTACGGAGTTGGATGCCGATGCAGTAGACATGGCAAAAAAAAACCACCTCTTCCTCTACATAATTCAATTAGCTTTCCCTAGCAGAACAGATTAAATCTTTAGTATTAACAACACATTTGAAGGTTAGAATTTCATCTTATCTGCAATTACTATGTGGTTGTAATGTAAGGGATGTCTTTAAGTTAGTTTTCTACTTGAGATTATGCAGCACATTGTATTTTTATGTGTTTGCAGAGAAACTGTAATAAAAATGAATGAATGAATGAATGAATAAATTGCATCGGCATTTAAAGAGGCGCCAAATTTTGAGTTGTACAGCTCCAGCTTGAGCATTTCTGGCCTAAAAAATTGAATTTTCCGTATTTTTACTGGATGGAGGGGTTGAAATTTTATATTCTTTTCTTTTATATTTACTACATAAGGTGGGTCAGAGGGGTGCAGCACCTAGCAACCAAGAAAAGTGTAGATTCTGGAAAAAGAACAAACATCTGGCATGTAAGAATCGTGTATCTCTGACAACGCAAACCTCTGAAACCTTTGAAAAGTTGGAGAATATACAGCATTTAGCCTGAGTATGTCGACTCAATCGAAGGAGACAAAGAAGAAGTGTTTGCACTCAAATATTTAGACAAATAAAGCTGACACACATGTGGAATAGTATGGGTTCTATAAAGGACATCCTAAGGCTTGATAATAAGGGGTGTCATTCCCATCCCATGTGTATGATTTTTCTTGGAAGGAAGAAATCACTAAATATTTTCGTTTTGATATATTACTTGTCTTAACTCAAGAACTGCAAGACCTATAGAAATAGAAATATAATTATGGTCTCATTTCCTGCAGTTTATGTGGTTAAAGCCATATTATAACATTTTCAAACAAACTAGATTAGTATTTCTTTGCCATAAAATGTTAGCTTTTACTGTCAGATATATCCCCTTTTAATTTTGAGCCGATCAGCTATGGCAAAGAAAAGAAAATTGGAATTTACTACCAGCGCCGATGTTGCCAATACGTATCACTCCTTCGGTTGTGTTATGGTACGATCCTTTGTTGTGTAGATCACCGTTTCACATGCCATGTACGTACTGTGTTATGAACATCGCATGTGCATTGGACTAATATTTCCATCGTAATAATAAAATGACGGTTCCTGCGTTTTATTCAAAATCTCAGATTTTGACAAAACTACAGCACCTATAGGGTCTTGATTTTTGCAGGGTATGTTGGTTTAATTAAGTACAATATAATTGTGTAAAAAAACAGAATTTTGAAAAAAATTGAGGGCGTCCTCCTCAGCAAATGTTATAATATGGCTTTAAATGGCTAAACATGGAGAAAAAAATATGGCTCCTGGCATCCCACCTGCCTTAAACCTTTTGCCCATCTATATTGGGCTATTCCAGTTGAAATCCATACACCCTTATGGAAGACATGACCTTAATCTTCCACAGGGGAATTTCAAATGGGGTTACCTGAATGGGTGATTCCATTTGAAATCTACACCCCAGTGTGGGAGATTAAAGTCACATCTTCCATATGGGGTGTATGGATTTCAACTGGAATAGCCCATTTTATATCATCTCCATATCTTTCCCTTTCTGTAAACACCTCGAGCTATGCCCTGATTTTTGAAGAACTCTTTAGTGTAAAATATAATGAACAGTATCAGTTGCATTATTTGCTTATCAACACAATACCTGTTCGATGGAAAAGGCAAACGTAACCCAAATCATCCTCTTATTTTGTGGGCACTGTCCGCATAGAATCATTTTTCGACCGCAGATAGGAGAGGAAAAAAATCTATATCATCGTGCGCAATAAGAGCATCATATCAAGTGCACACATGTACTTTTGTTCCACGTTTGTCTAAGGCTGGCAGGGACTGCTCAACGCTTTCAGGTGAGCGGGACGTGGAGTATTTAGCTCTTGTCTCCGATTGAAACTTGAACTGTTTGCGCATTTTATACATGAAGATGGGGCCTGTCAAGGGTTTTGGACGTGAAATCAATCGGTGCGATATCGTTCCGGTGCCACCAAAAACAGGTTATTTTCTTTGCAGACTCGACTACGATTTCCTTTTCTTCACTCGGTGATGCGATGTATGTCATTCTTGTCTGTGCATGAAACTCAATTGAAATTTAAGCAACTATGTATGCCAGGTGAAGATTGTGTTTGAGAATAAAGATCATGATCCTATTACTTATACATGTACCGGCAAGCCAGATAGATTGGTAATAATGCTGCAAAGTATTATTTCTACCTCTAAAATTGACCTAGAAATTTTAAAAGTTCAACTATATTTGACCTTTTTTACCCCCACCCCCTCCCTTTTTCATTACCATTGCTCCTCTACAGTTTAAATGTTTCTTTTTAACAAAAAAAGAAATGAAAAATAAAAAAATTAAAAAAAAATGTTTGTAAAGGTTTAAATTTTGGGAAAAACACCACATATTCAATATTCAGTATTCAGGAAAACATCCCACCAATGTGTCACAATTACTGACTTTTTCTCCAAGTATGGCAAATATATTTTCCATTTTTCGCAGCAATTGTGCAGAAATTTCATTATTTTTGGGTACAATTACCGAATAGGGTGCAACTTGCTAGACTTGAGTCCAGTCCTCGTTTACAGAGTTTAGGGTTATGGTTTAGGGATGTTTGTTTGTTTACCCAGGTTTGTCCGTGAGGGACACATGCTAATCCATGGGAAATCCATGGACCATTCCAAGCTCATACAATAAGACTAGTAGAGTTGCACCCTATACAGTAATCGCTCTTATATTTACTCCTTGAAATTAACTTTGGCCCCCTATGCCCAATGGCCCCACAGAAAAAAAATTGTGGTGCCGCGACTGCCGTCACTGGATGAGACACAGATACCAAGAAGCTTTAAAATATCACTATAATATAGACGAATCCAATTTCACGCATTCCTACTCCTCAATGGCAGTCATAGCCGCAACGGGGACCCAGCTATCTCACCTAAAATGTGAAATGATGCAGCCTTGAAGGGTATTTTAAACTGCATTCTATCACCCGTGTTACACGTAGACAAAAGAATGATGACAGTTTGCAACACAAAAGAATCTAACATCGAATTTTAAGCAGGTTTAATCCACCCAATTGGGCACTCACAACACCTGTTTGGTGCATGCGGGGACCCAGTAATGGCCGACCAAATCCTGACTATGACTTGGCTCGTTGGATTCGTCTATACTCTTACTCAACCAATATTTGATTAAATTAATTCACTACTTTTCTTAACAATCATGATGTAGTATTGATGTAGCTAAGACTACATGAGATGAAGTAATTTCTGTAAGAAATCAATAAATATGTGATGTAATTAAGCAAGAGTCATATGTTGGTAACATGATTTTGAGGAGGAGACCTAACATAGGGTGCAACATTTTGTATTTTCTTATATTCACAGCCAAGGCAAAGTTGCTGGTATTGTACACCTAAATACCCAATTTTAGAAAAACCTCTGGATTCCCCCCACCTGCAAATTCACCCCTCCCGAACAAAAACCAAAATAAAAAACATTGATACCACCACTGCTTTTGTCTGCTCAATCAATTTTTTCAGTTTACTTTATTGCATCACCCTGTATTTTTCAATGTTGCAATACATTTTTGGAGCTAGCACATTTTGTTCCTTGGAGCGTATGCAGTATATGTGAGGTTAGCAAAGTCAGACGCTGATTAAATTTGAATCCAATATCTTGGATTTAGACCTCGTTTGACGTAGTATTGGATGGGGAAACGGTGGGTGGGTAGAAAAATAATATATTGCACTATTCCTGTTGAAATCCATACACCCCCTGTGGAAGACATGACCTTAATCATTCGCACAGGGAGTGTGAATTTCAAATGGGGTTACCCGAATAGGTGACTCCATTTGAAATCTACACCCCGTTTGTGGGATATTAAGGTCATGTCTTCCATGGGGGGTATATGAATTTCAACTGGAATAGACATTGAGCTTGATTGTGTACTGTATAGAGTAATATATTTACAGAGTTATTTTAGCAATTTCCCTACAACAAAATATTCACATGTTTTGAATAGGGATTGCAGCATGTTGGCCTTTTAAAGGAAAGTGGTCCGATTAGTTCTTGTTCTGTTTTCAATCTTACAATCAATCAAATCAATCAATCAATCAATCAATCAATCAAATCAATCAATCAATCATATTAATCAATCAAATCAATCAATCAATCAAATTAAATCAATCAATCAATCAATCAATCAAATCAATCAAGCAATCAACCAATCAATCAATCAATCAATCATATCAATCAATCAATCATATCAATCAATCAATCAATCAATCAAATCAATCAAATCAATCATTTTTTATTCATCTCTCATCACATGATACAAGAAAAATAGAATACATACGCACAAGTGGATAATTGGGTGATGCCATCACAAAAGGCAAGGCGTGAGGCTGATGGCATCCACTAGTTACAAGAATAAGGAGGGCACACATATCAAGACCAACCACAGTCAAAATATCAAGGATTTAAAATAAAGCCTAAGGGTTTGTGACCAGGGATCGTGATATAGGGACCAATCAAGTATAAGATTAAAATTAAATCTTACAGATTTAAAATTCAAATCTATAAGATAAATTTTAAATCTAATATTGATTGGTCCCTAATTACAACCTTAAGAATTTATTCTTAAATCTTGTAATTTAGAGTGCATGAAAACTCTGTGTTTCCAAATTTTGAGGTAAATGCGCCAGTGGTTTTGATATGAGAAGCAAAAATGTATGACAATGCACCATAGGATACACTTACAGCTGCGGTTACCATAATTCACAACTTTTTTGTTCTAACCATCTAAACTAAAAAAAAGTGGGTAATGGTGAATCCAACGGACGAGGACACAAAACACATCAAGGATCAATAAATGATACAAGAGGATACCTTGAATATGAACAACAGGAAAGAAAACGACCAAGGTACACCAACTTGATTTGGGGAAACAAGTAGTGAACTTGCTTTCATAGAGTAAAGACACAGCTTATTTTGCACTGAGCTTCTTGTTGTGTTTGCTACTAAGTTCTATTTTAATTTGCCTTCAGTTTTTGACTTGAATTTGATTTTAAACTACAGCATGTAGGTTTCGCTGTTTGATTTTATATTTTGTTGTCTGTCCCTGAAGAAGAGCAGTTTATCTACTCGAAGCATATCTCCGGTGTTAACTTTTGCTAAGAAAATATTAACTTTCTTTTGATACAAAACATCTCAGTTTTGATGAAAACTAGAAATTTGGTAGACCAATTCCAATTTGGCAACTTCTGAAGATTTTGAAGACCAAAATGGACCACTTGTAACTTCAAAACTATTAGGAGTAGAACCCCAGCATTTTTTTGAATTCTTTAATTTTTTCTCCTTCATTTGACACCACTTGGGGAGCCCTCTTGGCTCTTGGGAAGTTTGCTCGGCAATTTTGCCCCTCCTGGAAAGTTTGCCTGGAAATTTTGCCCCTCTTTGACAGTATGCCTGGCAATTTTGCTCCTATTTTAAAGTATGCCTGGCAATTTTGCTCCTATTTTAAAGTGTGCCTGGCAATTGTGCTCCTATTTTAAAGTGTGCCTGGTAATTGTGCTCCTATTTGAAGTGTGCCTGGCAATTGTGCTCCTATTTAAAGTTTGCATGGTAATTTTGCACCCTCTTGGAAAGTATGCCATTTTTGCTCCTGTTTTAAAGTGTGCCCGGCAAATTTGCACCTATTTTAAAGTGTGCCTACACTATTCAGCAAATTACTTCAGCGGTGTCCGTCTGCTCTGTCTGATTATCGCGTAAAAAGAACTAGGTCATGTGATGATAGGCAGTTTGACTAGCAAATGAGGTGCCGATGTAATGGGAAAAGAGAGTCGTTATACATGAATCATAATAAAACAGTAAAAACAGTAAAAAAATTGTATTGTTGTGTATTATTGACATTATTTCTTTTCATTTCACAAAGGAACTCTTAAAACTTGATGCTATCATTGATTTACCTGTGTACAGCCCTCTTCCCCAGTAAAAGTGGCACAATTGTGATTTTACCCTTTCGTTGTTAACTAAACATATCTCGAGTTTAAAACAAGCAAATTGAACAACAAACTGCATTTGAGAGCTAAGACTATGCCCTTGACGATGATGTAATCATCATGTCACAACAGTATTTTCTAATTTCCAAAGAGGGCACTTTTCACTTGCACAATTTTTTTTGAGACAGGCTGTATTTAAAAGATGTGCCTACACTATTCAGCAAATTACTTCAGCGGTGTCCGTCAGCCCCGGGCCGTCAGCTCTGTCTGATTATCGTGTAAAACGAACTAGGTCATGTGATGATAGGCAGTTTGACTAGCAAATGAGGTGCCGATGTAATGGTGATGTGATTTAATTAACCAATCAGAACCCCACTTCTGTATATGCCATAAACTGCACCAAATTGGCAGACTGCTGAAGTCGTACTCTGCTGTAAACTATAGTAATTTTGCCCCCTTAGAAAGTTTGCCTGGTATGCCATTGTGTGCTCCACAGTCTGGCATAACTACACAATACCCACCACACCATGGGCACAGCCCCGAGCTGCTTCGAAGGGAATAGCCCCCTCAATTTGATATTTTCTTGTATTTTGACAAAATAATCCCCTATAGTCACATCATAATTTCTTTTACATTTTGGTTCTTGGACAAATGTCTTCAACGAAGCGCCATCTATCTAGTAGTTGGACAAATAATCCCCCTAGAGTCACGACGTGGCTTTTTGGATTCTGGTATTTGGACAAATAATTTCAGACAGAGAGGGCGTGTTGGTTGCAAACAGCCCGACGGTGTTGGTCGGCGAGACGCAGTGTCTTCAACGGCGCCATCTATCTAGTAGTTGGACAAATAATCCCCTACAGTCACGACATGGCTTTTTGGATTCTGGTATTTGGACAAATAATTTCAGACAGAGAGGGCGTGTTGGTTGCAAACAGCCCGACGGTGTTGGTAGGCGTGAGACGCCGTTGAAAACTCATTATTTGAGTGCGCCCAAGGTTCCACACCATGGGCCATTAACGCAAGTGCCCAAGTCCAAATAGGATATGCACGCAATTCTTGGTTTTATGTTGGCGCAGTCGGCGCAGACGTAGTTCTGAATTTGATAGAGGGCTTATTCTTGGTTTTATGTTGGCGCAGTCGGCGCAGACGTAGTCCTGAATTCGATAGAGGGCTTATTCTTGGTTTTATGTTGGCGCAGTCGGCGGAGACGTAGTTCTGAATTCGATATGGGGCTTTGAAAACAGCATGCTTCTTAACAGGACATAGACACACTTGCGTGTAGGTCTTGGTTTTATGTTGGCGCGAGTCGGCGCAGCGTAGTTCTGAATTCGATAGAGGGCTTATAGGTCTTGGTTTTATGTTGGCGCAGTCGGCGTGGACATAGTTGAGAATTCGCAGTGTTCCGTAATTAATGGACACACTTGCGTGTAGGTATAGACCTCATAGTTGAGAACTCGCAGTGTTCCTTTCTTAAACACAAAGCACGACTAAACATAATGTATGAGGGAATGGCTCGTTCTAACAAGAAAGCCCGACTGCGGCGTTGGGACGAGAGACCTTATTTTTGTAGTATATTTCGAATCAATCGTATCAAATTTTTAATTGAGTTGTAAAAACCATAAAAAGAGTCTCAATCAGTCACATTAATTTTTATGTATTTTGCTGTTTCTTGGTATAAGAAAATATGTAATAGTGCAATGCATAACAAGACCAAAGTCATATAATTTGGATTCTATTATTTTCCCAATTTTAACGTGATAAAATGCACTTTACAATCCATACCCGATGACCCCCCCTTTTTTTTTTTTAGTTGCAGCTACCCAATGAACCCCTGTCTTTGGTAAAAAATGCCGAAACTGTCCAATTTTGCTTCATTTGTCCAAAATTATGCCGAAAGTTTCAACATTTGGCTACATTTTCTCACAATTTTCTACCCGATGACCCTTTCTTTAAATCTTATATTCGATGACCCCTTTTTTATTTTGTTTGTACCCAATGACCCCTTAGTTTTAAAAATAACGCTTTGTACCCGATAGGCCCTATACTTCAGCGACTCGGTAGGCACATACCCGTCACTTCCAAAATTGAGTGCCCCCCCTCCCCGAGGTCCAAGTTGCATATGGTATACAAATGTGACTCAAAGACAGAGATATACACAATTATTGTTTCATTCTTGATGGTTTATTGATAGTAATAACAAAATATACTTACAAAATTGGATGCAAATATAAGTGAGATGCTTGTAGTCATACAGTTATAACAAGATTAGAATGTACACGAATTTGTTTGCCTTATTAAGAAATACAGAAAGGTGTACAATAGAGTTGATAATGGTAAGCATGGCTATGTGTCATTCATGTTAACTGTGTTTTCTTTTGAAAATATGCAAGCTTCATAAGCATGTAATTGAAGATTCCGCATGTTTTGAAGGTGATAATGATACTTTTTGATAATTTTGGCTATGGAGCACGGGCCCAAAAGCGGGAGGCTGTATTGCACGCCCACGGCTGGTAGGCCTACCAGAGGATGATTTAAGCACTTCCCAGCAAGTCTTGCGGTTAGCATAGCTGTGGGGTGAACATGACACCACTGCCCGCCCACTGCATACACTGCATTACTGCGTGCATGGTTAAATTTGAATTTGGACAGATATATTACAATAAAAACACCTTCAAAAAGTTGGTCGATTTCACATTTTATATGTTATCTTATCTACAGAAGGTGTGATTTATCCTTCGTGCATACATCACTTTACATCTGAAATCGACCAAGTAATAATGACACACGGGCAATTCTTAAACAACATCTTTTGCACAGATGGGATTTGAAAAATATAGTGGCAGTTGAAACTCTACTGATACACTTTTACAGTGCATGATGGGGCTTCCTTAAATCATCCTCTGGGCTGGTATGCGTTCAATCTCAGCCCATTGGGCCATTCCAGATAAAGAGTGCACAGGGGGTATAGAGGGCGCTTATATATGCATGACTGAACACATCCCACAATGCACCCTGTCCAAATAAAATTACCATATCAAACAATGGGTTGAGCCAAGATAAACACTTGTTATGTAATCAAAATGAAACTTTGACCTTCGAGGTGAATATAAAGATCACTCTATATTATAGTGTGTGAATACAGGCAAACACAATTGGCTGTGTGCTAATGTTGCATATTGTGTACAAGGCAAGGGGACGCTTTGGCAGTGACAATTCAACAGTCTGTTTTCTCGGATTTCTACAGAATTCTACTTAAGCCTTAGGGGCCGTGCAATATAATTATGAGCCCCAGGGGTAAAATTTCTGAACGGCCCAGCAAAATCACTTACTTCCCTTCTAGGCCTGCCACAAATCTCCCCGGCCAGCCAACAAATCTCCCCCCTTGAATTGCACATGCCAAATTTTTAGGATTTCTTGCCCATGGCATGACCATGTTGCCCCCCTCGCTCATAATTATTGCACAGCCCGTATTATACACAGTGAACATGCTGAAGATTAGTCTGTGCTGTGTTACGTGTTGCTATGGAGACCGACACACAACACTGTCTTAGTTTTGGAATTGGCAGGAGAGCATTAAATAACTCTTCTGGAGCCTTTCAGGAGAGCTGTTTTAAATAAGAGCATTTACATTAAAATGGATTAATTGTTAAGGAGAGAATTTATGTTCAACTAATTTAAGGAGAGCTAAAAATTGCTCTCCTATATCAGATTTAAGGAGAGCAGTAGAGAGCGATTGCTCTCGCTCTCCTCAAAAGGCAGTCCTTAGCTGTCTCATGTACCATGCAAGACTGATAATAGCTCAGCCAGGCATGGAGTGCTGAATTTTGCAACCATGCATGCAGAGCATTACAGTATATGTAGGCTCTACGTATGGTGGTAGCCAACCAGGTAGGCTCTAGATATAAAACATTTTTTGATAAGCTTACACATATTTCGGTCTTTTCCCCATGTTTTACTCTATACTCACACGTGACAAATGTGCTTTACTCATGATAGCTGTGCAAGAATCATACATCAAAAACTATCGAACACTGAGAAATCTAATTCATTGAATTTGGCGCAGGATGGAAACTAGTCTTGTTTGCATATCGCTGACAGATATTTTACATGTCTTTCTAAATACATCGGCCTAATCCAGTCTTTTCTGATATTTTGTGTACATATTTTTTTTCCTGCTTAGATTTATGATTACAAGTCAACTTTTTGCAGACTACAATAATAAAAACAAGAGCACTTTGGAATAATCAATCCAGATATTGCATATCGAACTCAAACCATCTCTGTAGGCTACTGTATACAAACAAGTCACCACCATCATATTCAAGGATATCTATTTGCCCTATTGCATTTAAAGTAGTCCCGCTGAACAGATTTAAAATCATTTTCTCAGCATGTACTTTCACCGACACCATCCCAGTTTTAATATGGCATCAAAACAATGTATCCGAGTCACATATTTCTTGAAAAATGTAACAAATAAGCTCAATTTTTAAGAGGCCTATTTTGCGGGTTACACAATTTGACTCGGAATTAGCTTGTGGTGGTGATCTGGTCTGGCCCTCACGTCGTCTGCTAATTATTAGTAAGTTGGGCCGGGCACTTTGTGTAAAACACATCAGCACTAACTGGATGCATCTTGGCAGGGGGGTGCATAGAAATTCTTCTTCTGACCAGGTTTGGTTCAATATTGCTTCATGTAATTTTACACAAAATTAGGGTTAGGATTAGGTTTAGGATTAGGATTAGCTAACACAATTACATGGATTGACCTAAGGTTTAGACAATATTACATTTGATTAAGTTTTTGTTCCATTTTTGAAGGGGGGTGATTTACACAATATCTAGGTCTTCATACCAGTCTACATTTTACACCATCAAGCTGCATGGATCATTTTTATAGACTTAAACCAAGAACTGGTCAATATTCCCTTGTCATAGTGGACTGTTATATTCATGAGGTCAAAGTTTCATTTACTCTATTATGTAATCTTATTTGGACAGGGAGCATTGTGGGATGTGTTCAGTCATGCATAGCTAAGCGCCCTCTATAGGGAGGGTGCATGTTTTATCTGGAATGGCCCATTGTCATTTCGAAGCAATAAACATTTGACTTCAACAGGAAGGACTGTTTCCATTGCTACATTGTACACGCTAAAATAGCTCCAAGTATGGGGATTTACACCAATTTTGCAATACAAAATAGAAAATAAAAAGCCCCCTCCCGGGGCCCCCTCTTCCTCAAAAAAAGTGGGTAATGGTGAATCCAACGGACGAGGACACAAAACACATCAAGGATCAATAAATGATACAAGAGGATACCTTGAATATAAACAACAGAAAGGAAAACAAATCATTGATCCTTGTTGTTTTTGCAGGTTTAGCACTTTTGTAAGCCTTGGAACTGGTAATTTTTGGCTATCGAACTTTGCCTACTTCCTATGCCTACATTTGCTGGTTTTGCCCCCCCTGCATATTGTCTAGTCTGTATTTTACTTGTTTCCCCACATCAAGTTGGTGTACCTTGCTCGTTTTCCTTTCCCCTCTTCCTCCTTTTTTTTGAAAACCAGGACGTGAAACATGTTTTATTTTTTACTTTGCCTTAGATATCCACGAAATAAACCTATTCCCAAAATTTCAGTCGATCCCGATTTTATGCTTTCATGAGTTATGCATGATTATGAGTATTACACTGCTCCATAGACAATGCGTTGTAATTCAAATTTCACGATATCTTTGCTAAACGAATTAATCTGCAAGAAATATTTTGTACATAAACAATATGTAGCCACAGGTTTCCAGTGATATAAAAATCTCAACTTGTTTTGAGAAAAGTGGGGGGAATGAGGCTGTGGATCACGAAATGCCCTTTTAACTTCTCAGTTTAGAGAGGAGACAATTATCATTTCAGGTATACTGGGTCATTGAGTCAATAATCAATAAAGTAAACACAATTATCACTTAACAAGGTCATATTCATGGTATTTTTCAGCATGCCCAGCATGAATGTGAATATGGGTTAAGGGTAACAAGGTATATTGTTGATCGAAGCAGATTTTCATTATCTGAATCAATATATAGGCCCTATTATTATTGAAAAATAACACTTAATTTGTGTTTTGCAGAAGTTCATTACTATAAATCATATACTTTGGAAAACTTGCTTACTTTATTGTTAATTACTATAATGAGTTATATACGTATTAAAAAAGTGTTGTTGTTTCAGCCCTCTGTACAACATAACTCAAAAACCACAGGACCTACAAAAGTATATCTATGATATTTGAATTATTCTACACGCTCACTATGAATAAGCCCAATCGTCATTGTAACTTTCGGGTTTTTGGGACACTTTGACCTCTGACATATCAGGAAAATTGCTGTTTTCTTTTCATTATAAATAACAAATAAATCATTTATACAATAATCACACTTTTGGGTTCGTTTTTATTCTAGTAGCACGTTTTAAACACCCTCATCATTATACATTAAGCCTTCTGAAGATGAAAGGCCTAACGGCCTTTCTGAAACAGATTTGTCAAGACATGTAATAAACTAATAGTACAAGTTCCAAATTTATGTTTATATTAAGCTTCCTTAGGCCCAAAAAAAATAATTGTTTGTTTGTCCTCCATAGGTTTGAAAGAGGATGTGCGGGCGGGAGGATTTTTTTTTCAAATTTTTTTTTTCGGATTTGACGCATTCCTGGACCGAGCTAGAGCTAAATGCTACAATCATTCATGGTGACTTTAAAAAACCAACATTTTGTTTCATTAATATGCAGTTAAAGTTATAATTTGTGTTCATATCATAGTCTTTTAATGATTTCAAATCCAATGTATTTTGAACATGAACATGAACACAAGTTATAACTTTGCATATTGAAGACACAAAATGTTTTTTGGGGGCTTTTTTTAATTTTCAACCATGAAAGATCTTAGTATTTTGTGGGTAAAAAAGGCGCCGCCATTAGAGGCCAGAAGGATTCAGGCTAGCTTAGGGGTAAGTTCAGTGTTAAGCTAACACGAAGCTACCTCTGAGGTAGCTTCGTGTTAGCGCCCGTCTGATCAATCGTGTTAACTACCTCGAAGCTTAACACGGAAGATTTACCACAGAGAAATCTCGTGGTAGCGCGCTAACACGAAGCGATCGATCCGTGTTAGTGCCCGTATGAACAAGATATTTCCGGGTAAGCTTGACCTTATGGATACAACACTTACAATTTCGCAGTATTTAAAATTTCTTTAGCATAAATTCACAATAATTTATCTCCATTTCTCACCGAGAATGAACATGATGAAAGAAGCAGCACAAAAAAAAAAAAAACTAACAAAGCAAAACATTAAATGGCCAAAAGAAGAAATGGAAGAGCTGACAAGTGTCTTGAAAGACGAAGAAATTGAGTGGAGAAGAAAATAACAGCTAAAGAACACGTGTAGGACATAATTGCCCTGAAACTAAGAGACATCGGCTTCCACAGTGTACTTGCAGTATAGCAAACGGCCCTATAACTTCCAGGAAATTCCTATATTTACCACGAAGTAAAGACCGAGCCGTGCAGCTAACACGGAGTGCTTAGAGTTAAAGACCACGAGGAAGGACCGTGTGGACAAGTATCCATGTTAAGTCCTTGCACTACCTCCAGATACGGTAACACGGAGGTAAGCTCCCGTGTGATCATGCCTTATGAGAAGAATATGAGCTTTCATCTGATACCAAAATCAGCATTTTGATGAGCTAACTGAGAGGGGGTATGAGATTGTCAACCAGGTTACCCACTAGAGTTAATGAAAACAAGTTCACAGAAAGCAAGCGCGACTTGGCGAGGGTTTTATTTTCAGCGGATTTCGCGAATGGAGTTCCATCCATGAAATTAACACCTCGCTGAATACTAGTATATATAATAATGTATTACAAGTATAGGGCACGACTAAGCATCGCGAAAATAACAATTGCAAAAATTATTCTGTACTGAACTCCAAATCGCAAAATAACTGTACGCGAAAATTACCACTTAAACAGTAATTATAGTAGGAGCATGCAGAGAAACTCTCTGGACTGACCAATACTATTACGTAATTGTTTGTTCATGGTACATTGCACACATGATAGTGCACACACACTTCCATCCATGCAGTATAAGTAGGGGCCTACAAAGTGTTACAGTTGTATCTGTTTTCAAATTTACTGTGTGCTTTTAGAATATTTTTAGCAGATTTGGGTATTAAAACAAATCAACCCATCGTGGCTTGGGGTTTTAATAACAAGTTTAATTTCCGGAATTGATTGATTTTCAATGATGGATACAAATTAAGTTTAGCGTCAGTTTTTGTTAATATTTAGTTAAGTTTTATAAAATGTTGCAAATAAAAAAAAATTAATAATAGTATCAAAGGCTATGAAAAAACCCTTCTCTACGGGCCCAACCGACCTGGAATTTGTGTTTTTGAGAATTAAAAAAAACATTTATTTTGCTTAAATCATAGAAAATATGTTTGTAAAAATTCTTCAGATTTTGGTGATATTTGGCGAGATTACACATAAATATAAAATTTGAAAGAGGGACTCTTTGGTTTATATCAAATGATGCTCCCCGCCTAAAAAATCTGACATTGGGTTTTTTTTGCATGTTTTGCATTTGGAAAATGTTCCATTACAAACCAAATGTCAGACGAATTCATCTCTATGGATATGGATAGGCCTATATGAATCCAATATCATACTAGCTAAAACTACTGTTCTTTGAATGGAACAAAATGCAGATGTTCAATCGAAATACATCTTCTCTGATGTTATGCAAAATACAGTAATCAAATATCATCCCTTTTATTCACGGGATGTGATTAATTAGCATATTATAAATTTGATGAGGAATTTTAATATTTATATGCCATTGGGTTTTGTGTAGGGGATGGAGGAAAAAAACTTTGATTGATAATGCCATTAAAATATTAAGATACCCTGCATCTCGTTTCTACTAGGCTTTATTTAATTAACTCATTATAATTATAATTGAAGTTTTGCTTTTGTAAAACCTACAATGTTCTTCAGGCATGAGAATTTTCAGTTTAAAACTGAATTCAGGTTTTTTTATAGTCAAAATTTCCGCAACTTTATTTAATTTCAGCCTGTTTTTGGTACTTTTTGCCCAATTTAACGCAAGCATTTTCAGTTTTTTCAGTTTTTTAGGAAAGTGCAGTCTCATGCCTGGTTCTTAGCACAATCTAAAATTCTCCTGCATGCTGGTTGAACATAATAAAAATTCCTTTAAAAAAGGAATGTGGCGCCCAATGTGAGCTGGACGGGATATGGTGAATTCCATGGTGATTAGATTTGGTATTATAATGATTTTTTAGGGAAGAGTAGAAGATGATCAAATACTGAGAGAAATGCTTCATGGAATGAAGCTTTCGTATCAATTTGCGATTATGTGGGGTCGGAGTTCTGTTTTGGGAGCCTATTGTAGTGAGGATATTGCTTTGGATATTGAATATTGTTCAATTTAGATTTATGCAGGGCCTAGGGTATATGATGGATAACTAGAAGACACAAATAAGTAAGCTTCCCCTAGTCATCTATACACTCATTCTTGTCACACGACGAATTACGACAAAGTCATGTAAGCGTAATTTCGTTTTTCACCCGACCTCCGTCCAGAAACAATCCTGAAATGTTGAAAACTTGGGGTCGGCGCACTCATGCCAGTTTATCCTAAGGTATACTCTGTGTCTTTTGTAGCCCCTGTCTTTTGTAGCCAACCATGTGGCTAAGAGAGGCTAGGAAATACTTAAACTAATACAAAACAATCATACCCTCCTTTCATATCAAACAATACCAAGAAATTGACAGGCCTGTTAAATCAAGGGTAAGATCGATCGTTATTCTTCATGAAACGGGCACAGCCCATTTTTATGTTATTAATTCTGCTAAAAATTAATTAATAAATAACAAAATTACGTCATAGAACTCTATTTTAAACAGACAAAATAGCCAGTGGGGTTTCTTTCACTTAACCTTGCTAGGAACCCTTCCCAGCAGTTAGGCATTACAATGAATATTATTTTTGCAAATACACTTCTGACCTTCAACACAGTCATGTCTTCCGAATTTATTCCTTTCTCTGCTGACCAGAACTGATTTTCGTTAATTAATGTTTTTTATCAGAGATAGTCACCACAAAGATACTGAGCTTCTAATATCTTTGGTCACAATCAGTTAGCAGTCGCTTCAAGCACATAAAGTCATAAACCAATTAGTGATTTCATGATTGGTGAGTGGTTGTGTTGGTCAACTATAATTAATTGGTGTTGGTTTAAGGATTAGGTGCACCGCGTGCAATCACTATGGACCACAATGGCCTCATCCAGTGGTATATTATCAATAACCTCAATTAAACAATCATAGTGCAAAATTTGACCTTAAGTTGCAAAGTATGAGTTTTTGTACTCACATTTTCAAAGGTCATTCAATGAATGCACACATGTATTGGGGTTAAAGAACTGTGCCCTGATAGATGAGCATGTTGTAGATTCTTCACACTGTAAACAACTAGTTCATGTGCAAACATGTTCAAAACATACATAATTAGAATGGTCAAATGTCACCGTCTATCGGGTTCTAAGAGGCGGTAAACTGGTTTAAACCATACAAAGGTCACGGGTTATTTGGTGTTTTTATAAGTCCATTAATTTTGTATTTTAAACAAAGAATATACACACATCATTTTATCCCGTGCATATCAGAAAACAATAATAAAATAAAATCCTAGCATATTGTGGTTTTATTTCTGAGCTGGGCATAATTTTAGCAAAACAATTAAGGAGTAAATCTAGCAAGAGTGAAATTAGAAGCTATTCACAAAGTACATGCCTACAGGGTGTATCAAAATGATTGGTACCGAAGACTTCTCATTTTTTGCCGAATTTTTTTACTATTTTTTGTGCTAGTTTGGGGTTAATTGTTTAAATATTTGTAATTATAGAAGTTTTATCTTCTCTAAGAATTTTAGATCATAAAGATAGCACATTCTATTCAGAAGTCACATGATTCTAAAGGAAAGTAGGTGTTTTTACACTTTTCATCATAACGCTGGATCAGTAGCGCACCATTTTCAAAGCTCTATTTTAATGCAAATACCTTGTGAGGATGATATGTTGAAAATCATGGAAATGTTTAATATTTTCTTTGCCCTTTTCTTCATTCATAATATATATAAACGTTATAATCAATATTTATTGCTTGAGAGTAATATTATTGACTTGAATAATTCAGGTGGGGTGAAAGAAGTTTGTGTATCAACACCATCCAGGGCGGTAATTTAAATAGTATTATTGAGATTACTAAGTAGAGGGTGTGGCAGAATGGCTATAGAGTGTAGAGAGTGTAGGTTAGTTTAGACCTGGTAAAAGTTATTGGAATGGCTCCACAGTATTCCACACTTCAGTGTGCATTCATAGTTAAGAATCACTGGTCGACACGAATCTACGGAGAAGTGCAGAGAAGATTTAGGAGACAGTTTCTAAGAGCAAGGCGTATAACTTGCAATGCTTCAAAATTTGATATGGGCAGTAACAGAATGGACCCATCCCAAGTGTTAAGTTCTTTCAAGATAGGGCTTCACCTCACACTGCAAGAGTTGTAAGGCAGGGACTTCAGGAACTATCTTTCTAAAAGCATGTGTAAAGCAATTTTATGTTATGTATACTGAGGAGTATGTATGCAACAAATGGTTCAAGCAGTGAACCTATTCGTCTTGTGTTGTGTAAGTCAAACCATGATTACGTCGATCTTCGTTTAAATGACAATAGCTCCCAGATGCATCAACCTATCAACTTCAGATTAATAGATCAATAAGTTAACATATGCCCATTTCTATTTGTAGTACAAAAACTATATTAATTAGCAATTTTATATTTTTGATATATTTTTGAAAATGTCACATAGCCCGGTACCAATCATTTTGATACACCCTGTATATGTGGCCCCTCCGTAGAGGGCGCCACAAAAAGGTTGAATAACACATGGAGATAAAAAAAACGTAAGTAAACAAAATCAAATCTGGTAATTTGCAAAACTTTAACCACAGAGCAGTACATGTATGTGTAACAGAACAAGATCTTGTTCATGGTTGTTTGTTTAACCATGGATAAAGATAATAATGCTCTTCAAACACATTAAAGGTTCCATGACTTGGCAAACAAAGTTATACACACTTGTGTTTATAATACACGCAGTCTTCACAGTCACTATGTTTTGGATGGGGGGGGGGGGGTCTGCTTGATCAGCAGAAGAGATATTTCTCCCATCTTCTGGTATTACAGTAAAGCTATCATTTGCTGCATATTTTGCTCAAATTTGTACTTCTTACATGATTGTAGTTGCCAATGCTATCTGAAATACCATGTAAAGGACTAAACCTCCAAAGTAAAATTTAGAGTTTTTATAATAAAACTGGGATCCCCCAAAGCTCCACAGTTAAGCGGCTAAGTCGTTTTTTTACTTTTTACCTCATTATTTTCGCTTAGTTAAAACTGAAGAACAAAATTAAAATTTTACCAAAATCGTACATTATGTCTTTTATCATCAATCTCCAAAATAGAAAAATAAGTGGTCTATGGTAAAACCAAATTTATCGAACGTAATCAAAACAATAAAATAATTATTTGGCCAAAACAACAACAACAAACAAACATTTTATTGTCCCTGTCCCTTTGAGGGACTCTGATTTTCACCAGCTAAGAGCTGGCTATCTAATTCGGAGATCGTCTTTGTTTGATAAAGAGATTACGGGTACTAGCATTGGTTTGAATTACTTAGCGGAAATTTTTATGGTGAAAATATATGTAAGACATGTTATTCGATTTGTAAGAAAAAGAAAGTATGTTTTGCCGTTTCAACGAATGAAAACGAGTGAGAAGTTCAAAAGTTATGGTTTGAAGGAAATATGACATTAAAAGTTATATGCCAGGCCTATAATAGTTTCCACAGCATGTCAACGAAAGAACATGATAGTATCCTTGTTATCAGACCTCCTGGAGATCATGTCAGCACAGCATGAGATGTGTGTATTGATAACATGATTAAAACCTTTATGGACGTAAAAGTCAAAGTAAAAATATCCTATATCCTGTATCGTTTTATGGATAAAAATGACTCAAAATGTAATTTATGAAATAATTAATATCTTAAACATCAGTTTTGTCTTTTCAACGGGAAAAATTCGATGTAATTTCAGGGCCCATTTTTAATATGGGTATAATTTATATACATGTAGGCCTATTGAACAATATCAGTCTTTATACATTTTATAATGTGATATGCATAAATTGCAAATTAATATATAAATTAATATAAAAATTAATGTGCATGTATAAGGCAAGTAGGATGACAGTTTTTAGCCAATTAACTAAAAACTGCAGTGTATTTCTTTATATTAATAATGAGCAAGGCAGAAAAGACAAAAAGACAGAACAATTTGGAGTAATTAATTGAAGAGTTGACAGGAAGTTATAGGAGTTAATGTTTGTTCAATTACACGGTTGACGATGAGAATGAATGCGAACACCACCTGGTTTGGTGGACTGTCATGAAACATGATGGATCATAAAAAGAGTTATCCTAAAATGCCTTCCACCCAAACTAATTACAAGACCTCTTCTGCATTGAAGCTGGCTTTTCCTTTAAAGGGAATTTTATCTTCTTCTTTTATTTCTTGCATAAAAGTGGAAAATTAAAGTTAACATACGGTATTGGCAACATAATTTGCTTCCTCCTCTTAATGATCAATTTTGCATTGTAGAAAAAAATAAAAATAAAAAGTTCTCCTCTTTTTAATTTTTTTTCTGTCAGTGTAGTTTTTTTAGCTGTGGGCCTACTATGGAGTGCAGCCTGTTAGTAGTGTAGAGGTGTATCTTACTGACTTGCTTTTAATACTGACTTTCTAACCTTTTATAATTTTATAATATAGTTACCCGTTTGGCTCTAAAATCATAATTGCAAGACTCTGAATTTGTAAAGCTATATAGTTAGTATAGACCCTACCGAATTCTGGCCACTCGTCCTTTATATTTAAATAAAAGTCTCCCCTCCATAAAGTACCACGGGCAATTCGCAAAATAATACCATAACACAGGTGATATTTAAAGTGTGAATGGTTGTGGAATCGAACTAGAGAAATATCCCTCTGTCACTTAGAACTTAAAACCAACATGTCTGCCATTTCAATTGTTATCCATTCCAGATGAGTAAGAAAAATTGTAATGCTAATTTATTGCACATGCTGAGGAAGCCTGGTTAGCTTTTTAAAATAGCTGAGTGGGAGGGTTTTCAATGAAATATTTTTTCACGGCAGTGAAATGATGCCACTTGCCCCCACATCTCATATTACTATTTAGCCCTTAAACCCGGCAAAGAGTCTACTCAGTGTAAGAATTTTTAGCCTTTTTTTATAAACATGTTTGCAATTGGCTTATAGCCGTCTCATGCTGCCAATACACATACCCGATTGGTTAATCAAACTAGCAGGTCATGATCAGGCCTAATCACAAAGTAAACATATCATCTGTATAGAAAACTATGCAGCAGGCGACTTACTTCAGAAAAAGTTCAATATAACTACATTGCATAAAACTAAGCCCATAGTTAATTGGTCAAATGTTTATTGACTCTTGTAATAACCCATGGGTAGGCCTATAAACCTGTATAATATTGGTGTTCATAAAAGCAGGACTATGAGACAAATATCCCTGACCCTGACAAAAGCTAGCAAGAGCAAATGGCTGTGTAATTTGTTTACTTTAGTGATAAGCCATCTTGCATACATGTACAATTTTCTTCGTACTTTATAGCCAAATTTGTTTCCTGTAGGTGGTTTAATAAAAATTCCTTTAAAAAGGAATGGGCGCCCAATGTGAGCTTGGTCGTGACGCGTGATGTGTTGAATTCCATGGGGGTTAGATTTGGTATTATTATCTCATGAAACCCGGTGCTACATCATTATAGAAATCAGACCTGTTGATAGGTTGTAAGAGGGATAGCCTTTTCCAGGCACGATTGGGCCATATATAAAGAAAGTTTTGCTACTTTGCACTTAATAAAAACCCTAAATGCAAAATGAGATCCTGTAGGTGGCTTCCACGGTGGCTTAAAAAACTAAATGCAAAATGAGGTTTTTAAAAAATATTGTTTTTCAGAGTCAAGACACATGTATCATTATTAAGCCTCATATCACTTATTTATTGTCGAATAAGTGCAGAGTAGGTTAAATAT
This sequence comes from Amphiura filiformis, assembly GCF_039555335.1. Classification (NCBI taxonomy): domain Eukaryota; kingdom Metazoa; phylum Echinodermata; class Ophiuroidea; order Amphilepidida; family Amphiuridae; genus Amphiura; species Amphiura filiformis. Next base: position 32,944,854 of record NC_092640.1, read on the forward strand.
GAATATTAAATGTTAGACCAAAGTAGCTCAAAGTACATGTACTATACACCTGATCCGTGAACTTGTTTTTTTAAGACAAATTCTTGTTTGTGTAAAAACTGAAGCATCATATGTGTAAAAGAATATTTGAATATTAACTGTAGCCTACATCATATATAACGATTCGTGATACCCAATCATGCTTCAGTTTATGTGGTTTAATTTGGAAGCAGAGAATTTTATTTCAATTTTATATACGCCAAAATATTTTCTGAATAATAAACATTAACACTTACGTAGGTCCCCACTAAAGATTACTGTTCCGTCTTTATGGGAATTTTATCTTTTAATATCTGAAAGGACTTTGGGGACCTACGTGGACTTTTACTATAAATTGCAAAAATCCAGACAGTCTTACAAGAAAAATGGTAGGCTGACTAGGCTCCCTACCTTGCAGAGCATGTGCGTGCACTGAAATCAATTGTGTATGTATCATAGGCCCCTCGTATTGTCTGTATGCGCCTGAGAACTTAATAATGGTAGCTCTACACATTAATGTTTTTAAGCAGATAAAATTCCAAAATATGGTACGTTTTCTGTCTTTGCTTGTCACATGGTATGTTGAAGTAATTGAAGTTGTGATTATATGTTCAAATTTTCAAGATGGCCCCAACAAGTCAGTTGGCTGAGCGGTAAAGGCGCTGGTAATATGTCGATACTGTATACATGATAGCGGTGCAGCGTGGGTTCGAGTCTCACCTCTGCCGAACTAAATTTTTTATTTTTTTTTAAATTTCATATTATGTTAGGGAAATGTGGCTGGGAGAATTTATGTATGACGTAAGAGTGGTGTGGGTCTATAGGTTCATCCCCTGCAATGGTGATCCCCAGCTTGACTTGGGTCTTCACTCTTCATTCTAGCTTGTGCGAAGATTTTGTTTTTATAGGCCTGTACATTTTTTTTAAACAGCATCACACTCACTCCCACAGCCCACACTCCCACACAGCACACACAACGCATGCGCATCATAGTAATACCGGTAATGTAGTATAGACATATGATATCCCTATTAAATATTTTGAGCTCAAAATGTAGAAATATACACTTTGAGCTCATCTTATAATAATAGTTATACAACAGGGCAAGGAAAGAAATTGACAGGTGTCAATTATAAAAACCTTGAATATATTTACATAAACAAAGTCATGTAAAACGCAAGTGTGGACAACTCAGCTTGGTCGTGTTTACTCAAGAAAACTCAAGAAACTTGCAAATTTTAGAAAAGAAGTTGCATTATGCGTTCGAAATACTAGCATTTGTGAGTCAAGTTATTTATTTTGGTAACAATAAAGGACCATTTCCTCTATCTTCCCAATCTGGGTGTTAAATTGATATACCTAGATTTGGAAGACGATTACTTTATTCATGTCGTATTTTATTCATGCATGTCGTATGTATACAGACGTTGAAACTTTAAAAAGTAACAGTCCCCAACGAATTTAGAAGTTTTTAGATATGAGCTCTTACTTCGCTTTGATCGTCCACTCCCCAATCAGGGAATTCCTTTTAACAAAGGAGCACCTGCATAGTACATGGTACTGCAGCAATTAGCAAGCACCCTCGGCGCGACAAGATCGGACTCGTTCTACTTGCTGTGGCTTCATGTATTTATCATGTAGCCTATTATAAATCTATTTCATTCAAATACAGGTATATATTTAATATAAAAACAACATTTGAGGCTTTAGGTATTTTAGTCTCAGCTCAAACCAAAGTAAGAAAGTTTTAATTTTATATACAGTAAGCGTTAAGCCTAATGGCGCACATGGGCTCCTTTGCCTTGGGGTAAATTTCATGTACAAAGAGAGAGCTACCTCCTCTAAAAATCACAACAAGAATTAAGGGTATGTGCCCTTATTTGCTGGTGGGATTTTTGAGGAGGGCACTTTTAAGTTTGTGTCTAAAATACCAGTTATATCAAGTGGGCCCATAGCGCCATTACTAAGCTTAACGTCTCTCACGGTATATCCATTGACAATACAACAATATTCGAGTTGTAAAGTAGGGAAAAGATCTAGGCCTCAAGAAAGAAAGAACAGGATGAAAGAATAATTAAGGACATAAAGAACTAATTTTGCCCTAATGAATTTTTAGAAAGAGCTGAAGCAAGAAACTGAGTTTCACAATACAATCCTTTTATAGTTCGAAATGTGTGCTGCCGACAGAGTAGGCGTCCCTTTGTGTGGTTCAGTTCATGGACCTAAAGACCCAGTTTAACAAAAATGTTAAAATTACGCCAATCAAACATTTTTTAGGCCCAATATAGAAACTAGTAGGCCTATACATACCACACATTGTTATTGAAAACCCATAAGGAGAACAGCAACCCTTCACAAAAGAGAAGCTTAATTTTAGTGGTTAGGCCTACCTAGGATACCAACACCAGTGACGTGCATGCAAAGGGACAGGGGATGTGCCCCCCACTTTTGTCAAAAAGTTCGGGGAAATAATGCACCCAATTGGGGGAAACTGGGAATTAGTTATTAAATTTTAAACCAGTCAGAGAATCGAGACCCTGTCCCCGACTTTGAAAAGCGACACGTTACTACTAAACACATGCCTTGGTGGTTGTCCTATATTATACATGTAAAACATCATAGATGACTTGGAATAAATGCAGATAAAGCCAATAATTATAATGAAACCTTTAGAACAATAAACACCTATACAAGCCTAAAATAACTCTGAAAACCCTAACATGGAATTCCAGACTTTTTGGTAGTCAATTGAAAAATTCCAACTTATTTGTGTAATTTTAGATACCCTCTATAGAGGGCGATGGAATTCCAGATTTTTTTTGGTAAGTCAATTGAAAATTCCAACTTTTTTAAAATTATTTTTAAAAACCCTCTATACCCCTCCATGGAATTCCAGACTTTTTGCTAGTCAATTGAAAAATTCCAACTTTTATTTGGATATTTTAGAAACCCTCTATAGAGGGCCATGGAATTCCAGATTTTGTTTGGTAAGTCAATTGAAAATTCCAACTTTTTTTTAATTATTTTTAAAAACCCTCTATACCCCTCCATGGAATTCCAGACTTTACATGCACTAAACAGGGCCGGAAATCCAGATTTCTTCCTCAAGTATGCTTTGGAATTCCAGACATTTTAGAAAAAAAAAAAAATTTGCCCTCTATAGGGGGGTGCATGTTTTATCTGGAATAGCCCAATTCTATCCATAGCCGGACCAGTCACAACATTTAGGTGTTTTTCCAGCCATGGCTTAATTCTGAATTGTCACCTAATTTGGGTGTACTTTGTCTTGGGTCCAATCTCTATCATGGAAAGTTTGCTATATCTTTCTAAATAAGGTTGTAAGGGAACAAACCAAAAGATCGATGACGTTCTATAAACGACACTAGTTTCGTTTAGGGGAGGGTAAAATACTCGATTACGTTTGTACAAAAACATCGGTCTGAAGTATATATCATTATTATTATTATGTCAACATTTTCAACATTTCATTATTACGTTTCTGGCAGGGAGGGAGGGGGTCGGCTGAGAAACGAAACTAGTTACGTTTATAGGACGTCATCGATCTTTTGGTTTGTTCCCTAAAAGCATCGAAACATCGCACTGCGCTGCGATGTGGAATAAGATTTGTAGGCGAGTAAACACAAATATGTTTAGCATTCCCACCCACTTCCTTTTATTTAAATATGCTTAAAAAATCATCTTCGAACTTTCAGTTTTACCTTTTCATGAAAATGGTTCATAAGTTCTATAGACTTACAACTGTATAGTTTATGAAACACTTCAAGAAGTTTTTTTTTTTTTTTTTGGCCTAACCAAACAAAATCAAGCAGGAAAACCTAAACAGTATTTTCTTAATCGACCTTATACCACATATTTCTAGACATAAAGATTAGCCCAGAGCATAATTTCAATACATTAAGGGAAGAGATATGAACGCTTGGACAGTATTTATTGTGGGACATTAGCGCACATCACACATCGAATTGCATTCTGAATACGAAGAATGTCCTTCTGATATCAACTAACTTTGATTTTTTAAATTCGCAATGTAATACACATTTTATGGCAAATGATTAAAAATTTGATATTTTTGATATTTATCAAAATAAACTTTATAAATCTGATGATTTATACTTAAAGTGTATGTAGGTGGGATGAAAAGCCGACAATCAATTGAAAATTTGGACCTTTCATAATTGAAGATATTGTTGTTGTTTTCCAAAACACACAAAAAAAAATTAGGTCTTTTTGAAAATAAGTCCATATCTTCAATATGAAAAGTCACAATTTTCAATTGATCGTCGGCTTTTCCTCCCAGCTACATAGAATGTAAGACTATATCATTAAATTGATATAATTTACTTCCAGAACTGTTATATCTCCAAATTTTGAAAAATATCAAATTTTAAAAATTTGTCATAAAATGAATATTATTTGATATCAGAAGAGCATTCTGGTTCAACAAACCTGTTAACATCATTTCTCAATTTGACTGGTCCTAATTGATGCGATAACATTAAAATTCAAAGATAACCTTCAATAATATGGTACCAAATGAAGACCGGGGCAAATACCCTACAATGTATTTTAAGGATCTTCAGAGGTAGCCAGCTTGGGTTCACCCCAAGAAACCGATCCACGGAGAGAGTTTTTCACGGCCCAAAGGGGCGGAACATATACAGCACTCAACGTGATGATATGTGTGTCTTGTGAGTAGGTCCAAATATTTTAACTCGAATATACCCGATGACCCCTTTCTTAAAACGTCATACGCGATTACCCCTTTCTTTTAGCTTCCCTAATCCTATTAAATCCACAAAACAAATTACGCTCCCATATTATTAACATTTACGTAATCAAATATAACAATATTCACATACTGAATTTAAACATCCACGCCTAAACCCAGAACGTGCCATCATTTGAACAACGTCTGCGCCGACTGCGCCGACATAAAAAAAACCCGACCTATATCCAAACAACATAGCATACCAATCAGCTTCATCGGGAACAAATCGACCATTCCCATATATAAAATCACATTTTAACTACGACCACGCCCAAAGCACAAACTTACCAATTGTAACTACGTCTGCGCCGACTACGCCGCCATAAAACCAGGATCTATACGTTGTCCAATTTACATGTACCAACAAAAAATTCAAACACTATCAAACACAAAGCAACATATTGATGGCCTACTCCTTCAACCCCATTGCGGACAAATTCCCTCGCAATACTGCATCCACGCCCCATTTATAAAATCGCCACTTTTAACCACGCCCACGTCCAAATGCTAAATCTGCCACTTTCAACTACGGCTGCGCCGACATAAAAATCAAGAACTATGTCCAACTGTACATGTACTGCCCACATTCACACACAATCAAACACAAACTAACATATTATAGTCATTTAAACTAATTTAACGTAAAGGGAAACAAATCCCCCAACACTATGTCCCATTCATAAAATCACCAATTTTATCCACGCCCAAGCTCAAAGCCCTAAACCTGTTAATTTGCAACTACGTCTGCGCCGACTACGCCGACATAAAAACTAGACATAGAATTTGTCCAGGTATACGTGTAGTACCAAATATAATTCACATAGGCCTACTACCATACACAAACGTACCACATCTTGTACTCCTTCAACGGTAACGGGACAAATCCCCGCTAATCTACGCCCACGCCCAATTTATAAAATCCTCACTTTCAACTATGTCCACGCTTAAAGAAAAAACCTGTCAATTTTCAACAACGCTCTGCGCCGACTCATGCGCCCACAAAAAACCAAGACCTATACTTAGTCTCCAGAATACCACACTCACAACATGATCATACACAACTCATTACAACACAATCAACCACTCACGCACAAAACACCTGATTCCCATGCAATACTGCGACCACGCCCAAAGAACAAACATGTCAATTTTTTGACTACGCTCTGCGCCGACCGCGCCTTGTTAAAAACCGACACCTATTATACCGGGCACATACACTCCCGAGTAGTACATCTAGCAAAAAAAACACTATAAATTACAAACAAACAAACAGACTTCATTTTTTTCAACTGCGACTTAAATAATGCATCTACGCTGCATTGATTAACCCGCCAATTTAAACTGCGTCCACGTCAAACGCCAACTCTGTCGGTTTTTCAACTATGTCTGTGCCAACTGCGCCCACAAAAAAACCAAGACCTATACTTAGTTTCCAGGATACCATACTCAGAACATTACCATACACAAATCATTAAAACAGAATACCCCACTCAAGCACAAAACACCCTATTCCAATACATACAAACATGTTACAACTTTATACAACTATACCCCCGAGAGGGGTATTCTGTAGTTACTCCCACAGTCTATACACATACACTGATCAAGCCAATCAGACAACAGATTAATAACAGACTGATTGATTTTAAATTCAAAATGTTTTATCACAAGTTTTGTTTTATAGGTTTATTTTATTTCATTGTATTATTATCACCAACCCATAACAAATATTTGGTGATGTTGAATTACTGCATTTTACCAAATTGAGTGCTCGTAAAAATGATGGTTATTGGTATTTTGCAAAATAAAATACTCATTGAATTACCTTAAATGTTTTATCACAAGTTTTGTTTGGTGATGTTGAATGTCTGCATTTTACAAAATTGAGTGCTCGTAAAAATGATGGTTATTGGTATTTTGCAAAATAAAATACTCAATGAATAATATTACCTTAACCACTCAGGTATAATCCCTCACTCCTAAAAAGGGGGTTTCACTCCAAAACTGGGGTGGGCTTATAACCGGGGGCGAGGGCCGGCTAGTGCTTGATTTTTTAAAATCTTGTAATTTGTATAACATTCATGCCAGGTGCTCATGTACTGTTAATTTCTATCATTTATGTCAATAATTTAGGCATTGAATGTAAAATTTTGACTATTTTAAAAAAAACCATTTGTTCTGAAGTGTGAGAGCAGACACTATAGGAACCGTCAAAGGCGAGAAAGTACCCATTTTTGGCGAGAAATGATTTCTGGGCTTATAGTCAAGTGCATATTGTTTCCAGAAATGTTTTGAAAAAATACGGGTGGGCTTATAGCTAAAGATGGGGTTATGCCCGTGTGGTTACGGTAAGTATAGTTTTCTCGAGTATCTGACAGAATCATCATCATCATCAAATCTGGGTACATATTATCCCTACTCAATTATCAACCTTGGCAGAATGAGATAAGTTGTGTTCACATTGTCGGACGTACGCCCGGCAGAACTTGGTCGGCGCAAGTTGATCGGAGTAGCGGTATAGGAGCTGCCAGGAGTAGTGGCAGTGTGAACGATGGTGTGTAAGTTCCGGCAGGCATACGTCCGAGTATTTACTCCTGACAAAAGTCAGGAGTAGCGAGCTAGGTGTAATCTCCGCCAGGCGTAAGTTGCAATGTGAACGGTGCTACGCTTGGCACCCGGTGTAAGTTTGACCTATTTTTTGGTTGGAACTAAGTAATGTAATCGCATGATTGAAGAAAGTCACAGAAACACCGGAAATGGTAGCAGATTTTTACGCCGACCAAAAACTGAATGCTTGGTGGAACTGGTCAGTGTAGTGCTAGAAGTAAGCTATTTGTGGACACGCGGTAGGAGTAGAGAAAATATTGTGGAATTTGTATCAATGTTAGAGTAAGTTTACTCCGGGTCTAACTCTAAATGTGAACACGACTAAAAGTATACTGTGGGACATTGGTGAAAACCAATGCCAATGTTCCATGTTCTACCAACCAAAGTATCTGACACCTTAGATGTTTTGACAGTAATTGTATCTAACTCTACTCAGGAGGATATCTACTTACTACCGATACCAGGCAAGGTGAAATCCTCTAATATATGATACATGGATGTGTCACTCAAATGGGTAGTGTTTCACAAGAAATTCTAAGGCATTGGTTTATGTTTTAAGAAGAAAAAATCCTTAGACATGGCCTCCTTCTGAAAATAAATTCTGCACTACATGTAAAAAACACACACACATACACAAAAAAGACACCATCCAATACTTTTACTGATTTTGAACCTAAAATCCATTTTTGCATGATGTGCACAACATATAGGCCTAGTGCTATAAATTTAAAAAACTGTAAATATATGGACCTATGTTAACCAAAATAACTGGTCCATATTTATAGTAAATTTTCCTTGGAAATGGGTAAGGGATCTTCATGATATAGTTACAGTTGAATATTATCAAACATTGGTGTGGTTTTTTTGTTTTTGTTTTTGTTAAGCAAATCCAATAATTGTACTCACTTTTCTGTGCTTTCAATGACAGGTTATAAGGCAAAAAAAAAGGTTTGTCTCAAAGCTCACGAGTAGTTTGAAAACAAATGCGAAATGAATTTTTTTTTGACTTCGTATTTTTATGGTATTTTGAGAAAAAAAATTGATTTTTGCCGAATATTTTCGCACGCAAGCTTTGAGACAAATCTTTTTTTAGATGTTAGATGAGTACAAATATTCCTATTATTGGGCCAGTGGTTCTTGAGGTAGACTTTGTCAAGTTTGGAATGAGTGTTAATAGAAGTTTTTGTGTGGCTATAGCATGGTTAAGTCTGTAGCCACATGCTTTGCATTAAAGAATAATCTGATTGAACGCATAGATGGTAACACTGGAAGGTGGCTATAAGCTATGTTTAGCTGCAAATGTCACGTGGGGTCTTATAATCTCTAGACAGGATGAAATCTGTTTTGCCAGTAGGGTCTTAACATCTCTAAACTGACTAAATCTGTTTTGCCAGTACAGTATTGTTTTATAAGTAAAGGAACAAAAAACATGGAATGTGTGTGATATTTTCATTCAATATATTGATGGTCTGTCTTCATTACATATTCCGATGGTGTAGTGAAATTGAGTACTATGCTGTCTTCAGTAGAAAGGACTGATTAAAAAAAAAATCATAGATGTTATTCTGATGCTTTGCATGCTCTCTTCAGTAGATGTCAAGGGGTTTGTGCATGAAGGCGCTGTCTGCAATAGCTGCCAGGTGTCATATTTAGATATGTACAATATATAGAATGCAGAAATTATCAAATGTATATAGGGCAGCTATTGCAGATAGGCCCATCTTGCATTAGAGCTCCTTGTACTTTGTTAAATTGAGTAGATAGCACTGCTTAATGCTTATGTATTTGAAATAGAGGAACCTTATAATAGTGGTGGACATGTCCCGTCATATTCCAAAAATTTACCTTAAAATCTGAATCCTATATAAACCCTAATCCTCTTATCCTCAAACCAACACCTAACATTATCTCATGGGGTGATGGTAGTTATTCTTAAGGTGACAGTCTTAATGTATATACATTGCTATCTTCATTAGAAAGCATGGAAAGTTGTAACTGTATGGGTATCTTTCATACACAGCACTGAATTGCACTTGTGCTGTCTTTAGTAGATAGCATGGGAATCAGTTGTATGACTGTGTGGGTATCTTTTATACATGACACTGAATTGCACTCACCACTCATGCTATCTTCAGTAGATAGCATGGGGGAATAGTTGTATGTCTGTGTGAGTATTTTTATACTCTCTAAAACCACTCTGAAAGAGTGAATTTCAACTCGTTCAAGGAGTTAAATGAAGGACAACACGTTTTTAGAGTTGTCCTTCATTTAACTCCTTGAAAGAGTTAAAATTCACCCTTTTAGAGTAGTGATCACTCTTTTAGAGTGATATTAAAGTTTAAAAAAACACATTTCACTCTTTTTTGAGTGGTCTTATAAGTGAATCACTATTGGGGAGTGAGTTTTTCACTCTTTTACATTTAGAGACTACACAACACAGAATTGTGATCCTGCTATCTTCAGTAGATAGCATGGGGACTAGTCCTATGACTGTGTTGGTTTCTTCTATACATGGCACTGAATTGTATTCATGCTATCTTCAGTAGATAGCATGGGAAACAGTTGTATGACTGCATGTGTCTTTATGAGTTTCATACATTACACTGAATTGTACTTGCGCTATCTAGCTCCATCTTCAGTAGATAGCATAAAACAGTTGGGTGTGTATCTTTGATACATGGCACTGAATTTTACTCAAGCTATCTTCAGTAGATAGCATGGGAAACAGTTGTATGACTGTGTCTTTGTGAGTTTCATACATTACACTGAATTGTACTCATGCTATCTTCAGTAGATAGCATGGGAAACAGTTGTATGACTGTGTCTTTGTGAGTTTCATACTCATGCTATCTTCAGTAGATTGGATGGGAAACAGTTGTATGACTGTGTCTTTCATACATTACACTGAATTGTACTTGTATTAACTAGCTCTATCTTCAGTAGATAGCATAAAATAGTTGTGTGTGTATCTTTGATACATGGCACTGAACTTTACTCAAGCTATCTTCAGTAGATAGCATGGGAAACAGTTGTATGACTTTAATAATACATGACACTGAATTGCACTCATGCTATCTTCAGTAGACAGCATTTCCATGTGCTGTTAAAGTGGACATTTTTTTTTTTTAAAACAAGGATGACACTCAATTGTTGAAATTGTCATAGTTCTGACTGAATGAGCATGCTGTCATGTGTAACAATTATTATTTGGTGTACATGTCACACAAGTAGCAAAATTCAAGTGAGAAAAATAGTTACACGAAACAGATGTCAGGGTTACTCATCCACATTAGATCACAAGATCATTTTGATAATTAATATTTGCCCTGAAAATGTGTTCAATTTTTATCATGTGGCAATATAATGGTATATAAAAAATACATGGAAATAAAAATGTTTCAGTGTCCGTTGGAGAACTAGAGTCGGTTGGTCGAGAACAACCAAACAATTTTGTTTTGCCAAATGAAAATAAAATCACCAGAGTGTGATCAAATGTGAATTTGCACAGATGAGCAGATACAGGTCTGTGTTCAGAGGTGTCAACATCTGTATTACAAATGTCAGCATGGTAGTAAAAGTGTGTGTACAAGTGGAACGTATTCAGATAACAAGGAAATCAGGGCAAATTAAGGGGCCAGGAATCAGGTAATCTTATTTGTTTATTTTGCATGCTGTAAACACTGTTTCTTGTGAACCACAAATGAGGTCAATAAGGGGCTGAAATTCAGTTTACATATGACCTTCGCTTGCAAGTGGAATTTGAGAAATGATTGGATATTTATGAAATTTATAATGCATAATAAAGGTTGCATAAAAGAAAGGGGAATCAAGAAACCTTTATAAATACCTTATTTGACCTAATTAGGTCATCTAATTCGCTATCGTAGACATGACGTCATATTGGTGACCTCGGAGCGTTACCATAGCGACTGGATCACGCTTTCATGAGAACCGCAATGGCGATATCAATGTATGGAATTTATATATCAAATTTTTAAATTACCAGTCATATTTAAGAACTGAAACCTCATGATTTCAGAAGGAAAACATCTTGCAAAAGCTTACTAGGCAGTGAAACCCATAAGAAATGGCTAAAACTTGATTTTCAAACAGCAGAATATCGATGTGTACAGCGTAGATAGCGTCGTCATGCAACCACTTGATCCATCACTACGGAAGTAGTTGTGACCTCAGCAGGAAGTGACGTTGGACTACGATAGCGAATAAATGCCCCCATAAATGTCTTATAGTATTCCATATTTGATGTGACCAAACAAATAAAATTTGTCAAATGTATAAATCAATTTACACCTTGTAACTTAGGTTTATGACTGGTCTTGACTTCCATAGGGGTACTACCTATGTAAATCAACTGGAATAGCCCAGTGGTCAATCCATAGGCAAGAAAGACTACATGTGATTATTGTGACTGATAGGATTCTTAGTATATATTCCTAATGAGCTTTCATAGACTAGACCTTCCTTCCCCCACATGAATCAGAGACATGATCATATAACAGTACCTGTCTGTGCCATGTTGTTTCAAACATATCATCATGTCGTTATAAACATTCACCTGGACCAGACAAACTAAACATTCAAGTGGCCTGGGAAAGCTTAAAGCTGTGAATCAGGTCAGAATACGAACAGTATTGTGTCCAGTAAGTGTCCAGTCATAAGAATTGTAATATATACGTAGTGTAGAACCTGTACCTTTTTGGGCTTTCTACTGAAGATAGTAGCAGGCCAATAGCCAGGGGAATGCAGGGTTTGACCCCCCCCCCCCATAAATCTACAAAAGGTCTGCCTGTTCTGACAAATCATAAAATAGCTTCATCAGCAGTGTTGCTGTTCCAAAGTGCTGAAACATGAGTTTTTATTGCTCTTGATATGATGAAATTTCTTGATATTAGACAGACTACAGACCTAATGAATTTATTCAAGGAGATAAGGTCAAGGTGTTTGGATACTGATCTTGGGATGGGGATGATGGGATCCTATTACTAGATAAGTGATTAAATCACTACATCAGACATCTAGAGAGTCTCAGACCATTTCTTTTCTTTCTCTCACTTAGTATACAGTATTATGCCAGTCCATCAAGCTTGTTTATCTTATTATTTGTGACAAGTTATGTAAATCTTTAAAAGGATTATAAATGGCTTTGGTTAGTTGGCAAAACAAATGTAAATTTTCATTTTTTTAATAGTTTGTATTACAATTACCATCCGTTTTAGCACAACAAGCTTTCTATTTTAAGTAGACCAAGGTTCCATGTGCCACAGAAGAGAAAAACAACAGACCATCCTGCAACAGGCAAAGTCCCTGTTCTTTGTATGCTGTGAGTTCTTGCATATTCATGAGGATTGATCATTTGATCGTGCATATCTAACAAATCATGCCGGCATTGTGTTTCATCATGTTATGCGATAGAGTGTTGCTTGTTTCGCGTTTAAGCAAAAGACGGAAAAAATTGGTGGTATGTGCGTAACTGTGTCGTAGGTCGTAATCCTTTGTCTCTGGAAAGATTGGCCTTCATTAACCCTAACCGTACCGTACACTACAAAATACTACTTGATATATGCGCTGTTCGTGCACGCATCCCACGTGGTGTGATGACGCAATCGCCCTAAGTGATAGATAGGCGCGGTTTCGCTGGCCAGCGAAGCCCAAGACCCGTGGCAAGGTGTCGCCGACCGTGTGCTTGGCATGCGAGGGGTCTCGGGTTCGAATCCCACCCAGAGCAAACAACTTCTTTCCTTCTTTTCTCTCTTTATTCCTTCCTTCTTTCCCTTCCCGTCGCCGAAAAGCCCCTAGGCGGTTAGGGTTAGGTTACCACTATCGAAACTCAGTATAGGCTTCCTTAACCCTAACCGTACCGTATACTACAAAATACTACTTGATATATGCGCTGTTCATGCACGCATCCCACGTGGTGTGATGACGCAATCGCCCTAAGTGATAGATAGGAGCAAGTTACACCAACATTGATAGGGAAATAAGTTAAACACAGACAGAATACAGGTGAACAAGAAACAACACAATGCAGCCACAGAAGTAGGTCAAGGTTGATAGTCAAAAATTACCAATTCTGTTGCTGGTGACAGGAGATTCCACTTCATTGGTTCAAATGCAGCGATTCAATTCTTCTGGACATTAAGGCTGCTACAGCAATTTTGTACTTCACTTCTTTTAAAGATTCATTTGTTTAATTGAATTTGTTTGTCTTGATTGATTGATTTGTGTATTATTCAATTATGTCTTCTATATATATCTTTGTAAGTGCCATCATTATCATGTGGTGAATGGGTCTCACAAATGCACCTGCTGATGTAATGCAATGTAATGTAATAGATAATGTATATTTATATTTAGTAACAAAATAATGTAAACATGTAACAATTCCCACAATTTGTTAACCACAATAAATATAATTAATTGAAGGAACCTATAAATTTGTGAATGCAGTTTGTTACTGTACATGATTTGTACAGGAATTTTTTCAGGAATTTTAACTTGACAACAATACTGCTGTCAGTAATCAAGCTATATTGCAAAAGATTACTTTTCTTCTTATTTTCCCACTAGGTTAGACGAACATGTCACATAATACTCCAAAGTATGTTGTGTAATAATTGGTAAGATCAAGGTCCTTCAAGTCTTTGGTAAGATTGTGTGATCTCACAAAATTCAAGACATTTCATTTCCTTGTTTCATGTGTTGATGTGTACATCAGGGGCTAGCTAAGGAATACCTTGACCTTTCCATGCCTGATTCAAATTACATTTGTATTTATAGCCGGGGGTACTCAGTACAAATGACCATACTGGGACGTGCCGCAAACATGGGTAGCATTTTCAGCCTTCTGGTATATCAATGACCCTTTTTCAAAGCCTATTTTGGTATATGAATGGGTCCTTTTTCAAAATTTTCTCAATTTTTTCGGAAAACAGCCCAATTTTTCCTTAATCTAGCCAAAATTTTCAAAATTTTCCCAAAATTTTGGGAAAATTTTTAAAAACTAAGACAATTTTGGGTAAATTCGGCCGAAAATTTGGACTTTTGGTATATCAATGGGTCCAAATTTCTTGAAAAATTGGTATATTTATGGGGTCTACTTCCAAAATCTCAGCGGCACGTCCCTACCAAAACCAAACTTGAGTACCCCGGATTTATAGCACTGAATCAAATAATATTTTGATAGTTGCACAGCACTTTCCCCTTTAGGTTGCCGCATCCACAATGCCTTCTTTCATGCCTTCCTTGATGCATTGCTAACATTGTGCCAAATCATGCACAGAGCATTGCTATTCTTTGCTTCATGAGATTGGGATTTGAACAGAAAATGCTGACTATACAATATATTGGATACACATGCTGGTCCACAACAATAATCCATCCCTTCCCATGGTTCATTGCATTGGTAACATTGTGCCAAGTCCACAGATGAGAAAATAATTATACAGACTATCCACCAACAGGTAAAGTCTCAGCATCACCCATTAACCCTAACCGCCTAGGGGCTTTTCGGCGACGGGAAGGGAAAGAAGGAAGGAATAAAGAGAGAAAAGAAGGAAAGAAGTTGTTTGCTCTGGGTGGGATTCGAACCCGAGACCCCTCGCAGGGTTAATGGGTGATGCTGAGACTTTACCTGTTGGTGGATAGTCTGTATAATTATTTGGACCCATTGATATACCAAAAGTCCAAATTTACCCAAAATTGTCTTAGTTTTTAAAATTTTCCCAAAATTTTGGGAAAATTTTGAAAATTTTGGCTAGATTAAGGAAAAATTGGGCTGTTTTCGAAAAAATTGAGAAAATTTTGAAAAAAGGACCCATTCATATACCAAAATAGGCTTTGAAAAAGGGGTCATTGATATACCAGAAGGCTGAAAATGCTACCCATGTTTGCGGCACGTCCCGTATGGTCATTTGTACTGAGTACCCCACCGGGCTATAAATACAAATGTAATTTGAATCAGGCATGGAAAGGTCAAGGTATTCCTTAGCTAGCCCCTGATGTACACATCAACAAAGGAAACAAGGACATGAAATGTCTTGAATTTTGTGAGATCACACAATCTTACCAAAGACTTGAAGGACCTTGGTCTTACCAATTATTACACAACATACTTTGGAGTATTATGTGACATGTTCGTCTAACCTAGTGGGAAAATAAGAAGAAAAGTAATCTTTTGCAATATAGCTTGATTACTGACAGCAGTATTGTTGTCAAGTTAAAATTCCTGAAAAAATTCCTGTACAAATCATGTACAGTAACAAACTGCATTCACAAATTTATAGGTTCCTTCGGGTTGGTACAATTTGTGACCCTACTTTTCATACCCGACTTTTCATACCCCACTTGACCCGACTTTTTTTCGTTACAATAAATCTGTCTAAATATTTCAATGAGTACTTAATAAAGTGTAAAAGAAGTCTGCCGAATTGACAAGGCTAAATCAGTGTGATTAGTGAAAAATCATATTTTCGAAAATAATATTTATAAACCTCGCTCTTCCTCGTTCGCTGCCATATAAGCCTAATCTCCAAACCAGTCGTTTATCTGCCTGTCGCATTAAGGTGGTATCTGAGGCATTGTGGAAGTTCTCTATGCATGTTTAAAATATAGACAAATTCAGTAGGGCAAAGAACACTGATCAATACGCCTTATGATTTAAGCAAATCGGACATACAGTTTTTATAATTCCTACATTTTAAATTTCTTTATATTGTATTATTTTTTTTATCAATAATCAATGAACTAATATGACTCGAAAGTGCTCATTAATACGTAATAACATTTTGATGTAATAGAATACTGGTTTCAAACTTGGTCAAAGTGTTCCTTATGACTTCCAGATAAATAATTAGTAAGCTGGCCTACTTTGCATAATTAATTAACTAATTCTGCAAATTAGCTCATTAATTATGCAAATATGCAAATTAGAGGGCGGCTAGCCGATAAAATACATAAGAACATATTAGAAACACTTTGAAGGCAAAAGTCTGCAAAATAAAAGTAGGCTACCATGAACTTTATGCATTGATTTTTAGCATTGATTTATTGATGAGGCTTTTCACTAATTTTAGCTAATTTTAGTTGTGGTTATACCAATAATGCCCCATTACAAAAGATGCCCCCATCCCATTCCAAAAGAAGGTTCTAAAAGTCATAAAAGAAGGTTGATGTTTCAAATTTTCTTCATTTGTTTTATATGTCAATATCGCTCCAGTTTGATACCTAAAATACTGGCAATCTATCAAGGGCATATAGCCAGCTTTCTTAGTTGGGGGGGGGGAACAAAAAATTCCGTTGCATCATCTTGACCCGGCATATAAATAGGCCTATACCGGTTTTTTTTTTAAAGAGACTGTTATATATGTAGGCTTCCGAGCTTCCAAAAAAATGAGCTTTCAATATTGAGACAATATTTTTAAAGCTATGTGGCACATGATCGGGATGAATTTTGGTGAAAACCGGCTCTTTGCCCTTTTCTTTTCCTTTGCCTTCCGATTATCTCTTTAACTTTTTGTCAAGTGCACACTCTTCTCCCTTCCCCCACCCCCTCCCGCTGGCTACGATACTTTGTCTGCACTGTATGAAAACATTACTTCTTTAGTTTTCGTTGACTATTTAGAACTAAGCAAAGCTCCCGGGGCAAAGCTACTTAATTAGAGCATTTGCACTTGAATGAAAACATTTCTTCATTCATTCTGTTGAATGTCAATAATGAGTCTACCCCATAAATGTTTCTAGTTTTCATGTTACTTTGGTTATTCGTTAACGAAAATGTTTACACCTAAATGATAAAATTCCTGAATGCCAATATAAATGTACCTCCCCATGCATAGTGTTTCTAGTTTTATGTCGCTCTGGTTATTAAAATTCCTTTATTTTCCGTCTTAGAGATGTGGCAACCATACTATTAACTCAAAATCAAAATGGAAAAAAAAAATCAAAAAGTAACAAAATTATCTATACTATATGATAAAGAGTATATTAAAAGTTAGGCCTAAAACGAATTTAATCTAGTCAAACAAATCAAACTCAAACGATTTATTTTCAAATTACATACCTTAAAATCTTCTGAAAGTCACAAACGCTTTTGTCTCAGCCATTTATTAATTTCTAGAATATGCCTCAAATAGCACCTTAAGATCTACGCATGACGACATCATAAACTTTTTTTTATTGTCATTGCATGCAGTATTCCTAATTAAATCTTTTACTGCTAGCAACATTTGACATTTATTGAACATTGACTTCAACGTACCATCCCACTGGGTTCAACCAAGTTAGCAGATAAAGGTATAATCAGTTATTGACTTTTCTCCTGGTAATTGGTCAATAAGCAAAAACTTATTGTTTGGCTTGAGCAAAGTAGTCCGAGCGATGTGTATTGCACAGGGCTCAAAACTCATCAATGCTAATTGTATCTAAATATCGGTGAACGAGGCTTTGAAATTAGCGAGAAAAAATTGCTTGGAAATGCCGTTATTTTAATCGATAATAAAGGAAATGTGTATGACATTTGTTTAATATTTAATTACCTACTGAATTAGATTTATGTAATATCTCACAAAGCGTTAAAAAAAGTCGGGTCAGTTGGGGTATGAAAAGTTGGGTATGAAAAGTAGGGTCACAAATTGTACCAACCCGTTCCTTCAATTAATTATATTTATTGTGGTTAACAAATTGTGGGAATTGTTACATGTTTACATTATTTTGTTACTAAATATAAATATACATTATCTATTACATTACATTGCATTACATCAGCAGGTGCATTTGTGAGACCCATTCACCACATGATAATGATGGCACTTACAAAGATATATATATAGAAGACATAATTGAATAATACACAAATCAATCAATCAAGACAAACAAATTCAATTAAACAAAGTGAAGTACAAAATTGCTGTAGCACCCTTAATGTCCAGAAGAATTGAATCGCTGCATTTGAACCAATGAAGTGGAATCTCCTGTCACCAGCAACAGAATTGGTAATTTTTGACTATCAACCTTGACCTACTTCTGTGGCTGCATTGTGTTGTTTCTTGTTCACCTGTATTCTGTCTGTGTTTAACTTATTTCCCTATCACATTGGTGTAACTTGCTCCTTATTTTCATATATCTGTGACTATAATCTGAATATTCTACATCTGGCATCAATATGTGAGATGTCATTGTAAACCAAAAAACAGTTCTTTAAAGCCATAATGTGCAATTTGCTTATAACACCCTCAATTTTACTTGGATTTCTACTTTTTGCATAATTATAATGCCCAGTGGTGTACTAAAATACCACGTAAAAGACTAAGCCTGAAGTGCTTTAATAACAGTAAAATTTAACTTTTTATATTAAAACCTAAAACCGGGTTGTCCCGGTTTTTATTCAGAGTTCATCGATCGAGTGCTTGCTAACATCTCCTGTGGATGTTAGCTTATGTGTACACACATCGAGCGCAATGCTCCGTGCAGTATTACATGTTACGATCGGTGAGCGCAGTACACGTATTGTAGGCGCTGGAATGAAATTGCAATTTTCTTTGATATACCTCATTTGTTTGGCTCGAAATTAAAAGGGGATAACGTGATCAGTGAAAACAAACATTTAAATAGGAATCTATTCTTTATACAAATCACACATTATTGCTTTAACTTGGTTAAAATATTATTAATGTAGTTTCATTTTTGAAGACAACTGCTTTGTGTATCTTAATGTAATGGTTCACAAATAGAGGAGTCATAAGGCTGACAAAAATCAAGTTTGTTTCCCTTTGGCAGATAACATTTTGTTTTGAGGCAATTTTACCACATTTTGTTATTTAATTTGAGAAATTCTGACAAAAATGATATTTTGAAGCAAAAAATGAATGATCAAATTGTTCAAAAGATTTTTTTTCTTGTACATTGTGTTTTACAAGCAATATGAAATTTAAAATTCCTACAAAAACCATTCTATAATTATCCTAAAACTTTTAATTTTCATAGCCCACTCTGCACTGATTTGACATTAAATATTTGAGGGGTATGTTACCATAAATACTATCTCTAAAGGTAACAAATAAAAAAACACATACCGCATTTTAATTTTATGCCACCTACGAGAAACAAACTCTTTTAAAGCCTTATAGCAGCAGGCAAGTATGTAAATATTAGAGATTATTCATCCAGTGTGGTCAGACCCTGCACCAAAGGTCATGATATTTTTATTTTTATTGATATCATATCAAAGTTCGAATCTATGATCGACGTGCACTGGCTTACGAAGTTTCATCTTCAACTGATTCCAGAACAACTGTTGTCCATCCGGATCTTCAGGCCACTTCAACACTTGCTTGTAACATAATAACTGATGAAGCAATAACGTCTTTTTACGATCAGCAATTTCTCCAATCTGTACAAGAATGAGTACATCAGCATTGTCTGTTACCATTCGCATTCGTGCAAAATGTAGCTGATAATGACACCATCCATCATCCATGAAATTTTCTGATAAAACTGCGATAGTTTTGCGGCTTTGCTTAATACCATGACAAATGGCATTGAGAATATAATGTCCTGCTGGAATGTCACCTCTTTCTTTAAGACAAAGCCGAAACTGTTCTGGTCCATCTTCAATGTTTGCAATGAGTTGATCATTTATCCATGCTTCATTATCTTTATGGTAGGCAACATAAGCATGATATCGACGTCTCATGATTGGTGCTTCATATGGGGCATCAACATCCTCCTCATCATCACTATTAATGATATCAGCATCATCATCATTATCTACATATCTCTGATATCTTCTCTGATAAAACAAGACCCATAATTTGTAATGTAAGCGCCATCGATATTTATAAATTATAGAAACTACTACACTAATAACAAGTAAACCTGACACGCTTGGAGCAATGTAGCGTTCAAGATGCAGACTGCAGTCTAAAGTAAATTCTGTAATACCAAGATTCTCTCTGATTGCAGGGTACCTACACACGTATTGAAGCTGTGGATCTATGCATGTTTTTGTATCTGTCAGTATCCAATGTTGCAGGGGTTGTATATCACAAGTACAGGAAAACAAGTTGTCTCCAAATTCAATATGCTGCAAGTTGAATGGTGTTTTCATCAGAAATGCGGGTAGTATTATTAATACATTGCTATATACAATGAGTGTTTGTAGGCCACACAGACCTTTCAAAGAATTCAAATCAGCAATTAAGTTTTCAGCCAAGTTAAGGTAGATGAGATTTGTCATGTGATGAAATTGATTCTCTGGCAAGCTTTTTATTTCATTATGACTGAGATCCATGGATTTGAGGTTTACCAGTAAAGAAAAATTATTTACAGTAATATTACCAATATTATTGTTACTCATATTTAAATGTTGTAGACTACGACTCTCAAGAAGATATTGGCCAATTGATGACAATTTGCAGTTTGTTAATGTCAGCACTTCTAGGTGAGGGAAATAATTCCAATAGCTACTAAATATGTTTTCTTCCAAGTCAGATATGACAAGTGACTTGAGATGTGAGCAGTTACCAAACTGCCATGGAAACCAGCCTATAAATCGAAGTTTACTGAATGAAGGTTATTGTCTCAATTGCAGGAAATGAAGCACACAATGCATCACTATAAAATGATACACCAACCAAAGTTTGAGGTGAAATGTTAATAGATCTGAAGGCCACATTCCTAGTTATGATATCATAATGCCAGCATATGTCTGAATATCGTTTATATACACATTATGCAATTTTTCAAATAAATCAAAGTTTATTTCGTTTATGTAATTGTATGAGACATCCAGGGATTTCATTCTGAAACGCACACGCATACCGGTATAGTAGGTTATTAGCTGTATATAATTATGGCTCAAATCCAAGTGTTCCAGGGAGTCTAAAAGTACTAGCAGGGCTTCATAAGGAAATTCTGTGAGACCTGCATAACTAAGATCCAGTGATTTCAGGTGTGGTAAGCCTCGAAAGGCATATTTGGATAGAAGTGTGATAACAATTTTAGTATAACTAGGTGGCCCCCTATTTATACTCAAAGTTTGTAGGTATGGCAAAATACTAAATGCATCATCTTCAATTGATATATAGTGCGATACAGGCTGGATATGTGAAATTGTCAACAATGACACAGATGAAATCAGTGATCCAGTTATCACTGATTGAAACACAATATTACCACCTATTGTTAGATTCAGAGCGGGGAGTGAAGCTGGTAACTTTGTAATTAGTTCTGACCATTTTGTTTCATTCCAATATTCAGTGTAATTCTGTGCACATGATCCACACGATACACTATACTCCTCGAGGTTAGTCATATTCCATATTGGGCAAGTTACATAGTCAAACTTATTGTTATCTATATATAATGTTGATAACATTTGGAGGCCATCTATTGCTGTACATGATGTAGAGGTTAAACTGTTCCAAGATAAATCTAAATATTTCAGATGAGTAAGATTTGCAAACAATGTCTCTGGTAAACTTGATATGTCATTCATGCCTAGATTTAAATATTCCAGACTGATGAGATCTACAAACAATGTCTTTGGTAAACATGATATGTCATTCCTGCTTAGATTTAAATATTCCAGACTGATGAGACCCACAAACAATGTCTCTGGTAAGCTTGATATTTCATTATCAGTTAGATCTAAATATTCCAGACTGATGAGATGTGCAAATATTGTCTCTGGTATTCTCAATATGAAATGATTCCTGGATAGATCCAAATATTCCAGTCTGTAAAGGTCTCTAAACAAAGTTGCAGGTAGTGATGTGATCTGTCCCCAATTATAGTATAAATTAAAGCGAGTCAGAAGATTCAAACCATGGAAAATAAAACCAGGCAAGGATGACATACAATGAGCAGATATATCAAGTTCTTGCAACTCATGTAATCCACTAAATGCTGATGATGCTAAACTGGACAGACAGCTGAGCAGAGCACTCTGATTACTTAGATTTAGAGTTTCCAGCTTGCTCAGTCCAGCAAATGTATCATTTCTGATATAGTGTATAGAATTGTGACTCAAATCTAATATCTGCAGTAAAGTGAGATGGATGAAACTCTTCCCATCAATAGTCTTAAGTTCATTACAACTCAAATCCAAACTCAGAAGTGAAGTGAGATACATGAAACTCATCCCATTGACAGTCTCAAGTTGATTATGACTCAAATCTAAACTCTTAACATTGCGATCTTCTAGTGGTGGAATACTGGTTAGTTTCCTATTGCTACAGTCTAACTCAATGCTGTTGTATACCTTACATGGCAAACCCATTGGGTAGATGAAGTTCCCAGATATTGCTACAGTAAAACCAAGAACCACTAGCATCCAGATGATAGAGGACATCATGATGAACATTTGCTGTTAGTTAATATAAAGCCAAACAGAAATCAAGAATAATGAGTTTTTTCACTGTTTGACTGGCTGCTCTAGCAAAACACAACTTATCTCACTACCGTCCTTCTTTCAGTTTAGGTGAGGGGTGGTGATAGAGACGTAACCAACAAACAAATAGAAAGTGTTCAAATTGGGCTATTCTAGTTGGAATCCATACACCCCTTATGGAAGACATGACCTTAATCTCCCACACAGGGGTTGTAGATTTCAAATGGAATCACCCATCCAGGTAACTTCATTTGATAGTCACACTCCCGGTGTGGAAGATTAAGAATAGTTCAGGGGGATCGAGCCACTTGATATTGATGTTGGTCCCCATCTTTATTGGGTGTGAAAGTGGGCCCCTAAATGGACTAAAAATTGTTTAAAATGATCCCAATACACAGAATCTGTGGATACAAAAACGGAGCCAGTTTCCTACTCATCTTGACTTTTTTTGATATTGAAATCCTTTGTTTCCCTTATGGAAATTTGTCAAGTTTTTATGTACAGCAAATATTTGATACCCTATCAGGTAGTATAATTATTTTGTACCCTGATGAAAATCCAAGACCCCCCACAGTATGGCATGCAAATGTACCAAGTCACTTTCACTTCTTTTCTTGAAAAGAAAATCAAAACTTTTCTCCATTGTTTTACAAAAATGAAACATTTGAATGAAGTAAAAGTAAATATTATGATGCAAACATGAGGTTTGTTTAGTGCTGCTCATTAAAAAGAATGAATTAAACAAAACTGGCATGTAAAGTAATTTTGAATGTAACAAAACTGATATAGAAAGTTCTGTGTTTGGTGACATTTTGCAGGAAAGTCAATCTCTGTACAAAGTCCACAGTCAAGCATCTTGTATTTATGTTCATACTTCAGAACGCATTTTAAGGATGCACACAGGATCACTGAAGTGTTACATGGCCAAAATTGAGTTTTCATCACTAATGTCATCTTCAAACCGTATTTTATCTTGTCATTAATAGATTTTAAAGAAATCTTAACATTTGAACCATAAGAAAAGCTATTTTAAAGACCCTTTTTCATTAAAAATTGGTCAAAATGCAATTTCCGCATTGTTTTCCCATAATAGATCAAGCGTTCTCGTAACGCTGTACTGTGGCGCACAGCTAGCAAAGACACGCACACATGGTAAACTGGATGGGCGAGGTGATTACTGATTGAGGCACTGGAGTCGCTAATCGCGATCACTACCGTATGTTATCGTATTGATCCCTTCCAAGGTAGGTAAAGCTTGCACCATTGCATTATGAAACTGCGGGCCGACAGACCACCACCGCCCCCGCCCCAGAATCAGTAGGCCTACTCGATATATTTCGCCAAAAAGTGCTCATAGTGGTATAAATTTGTCTTTTTTATATGAACATAATAGTGAATTTTTGTTTGTTTTGTTTTGTTTTTCAAGTTTCATTCTGAACTTGAAAAGATGAAATTTATCTGTAATACCGAAATGATCGATCACGAACAGCATGAGGCTCAAGTAGTTACCCGTATAAAGAAGCCCTGTAATGATGACGCAATCTGGTAGATACGATAGAAAACGTAGGCCCTAAATATTTTGCTAGTAGGCTAGACTTAGCCCGTATAGTAGGCCTACATCATTAGGCTTATTATTTTATGTTTAAAGATTTGTTTTATTTTATTCATTCATTCATTTCATGACCATTAACGCAATGTCAAAAACGTTGACATTTCAATACATCATATCGACCATCTAGGCATCATGGCCTACAACTCTATGTCAAAAATGTCTATATTTGAAATCGGCATAGCGAAAGCACGCGTTTATGAAAGCATTTTCATGAATGTTTTAATGTTAAATAATAATTTCAAACGAGAAATATAATCGAAAACGCAAATTCGTGCTTTTTTCATAATCCATTTTAACTACATTTCCAATAGTAGGCCTATTAGGTCTACCATATGCCATGATTGCGATAAAAGCTTTTGGTTTTACAACAATTTTTGCAATGTTTTGGCGAATGCCTTTTTATTTGCAATGTTTGTCTGGCTTTCAACTTTCACGCTTATAATGTTTTCTGCATAGGCCTACTTTAAAAGGTAAACTGCTTTAAAGCATTTTTCGTGAATGTTTTCATGCAGTGTTTTAAAACGCTCTTTATAGCATGATGCCTATATCCTAAGGTAGGCCTACTGCATAAACCCCAATCTAATTAAAAGCCATAAAGTGTTCCGTTTTCTACTTTTGAAATTCGGTTTTGTTAGGCTATGTCAATTTCCGTGTTTTTCAGTTTTCTTGTGACCTCTCCGTGTTTTGCCCGCTTAACATTATATATAGGCCTACTTTTTGTCCGTTTTACAAGACGCTTATTCAAGACACATTACAACTTTTACCCCACTTTTTACACGTTTATTTGATTGAAAACAACAACAGGTTTTTTTTTTTTTTTTTTGTTGTATTTTATTCACTTTTTATGCCATACAAAATATTTTACAACTTTATTGTGGCTTTAGGTCTATAATAGGCCTATGACTTTTGTAACGTGTTTGATATTCCGTAAAAAGTTAAAAATAAAATATGATAACAACAAACAATTACAATAACAAAAACGGAATATTGAGTAATGACACATCAGAATTGTTTTAAATTTTACTTGGGATTCCTGTGGTGTAGGCCTAGCTATAACGGGCGTTAAAATGCCTATCTTTGGCGCGGACGGGCCGCTGTGGTGCCTCTCAAGCACCAACTAAAATGAAAAAAGCAATGAGAAGTAACAACATCATGTTTGCAGTTCAGAAAAGGACAATGAACATAAAAATGCAATATTTGTCAACACCAAAAAAAAAAAAAGAAGAAAATCACCAAAAGCGATCAATTAAAAACATTGCATTTTTAAAGCAAAATTATGAAAATTAGGACAAAACAGAAATCGCAATTATCATGGTTATGTCTCAGTTTATTCTTCATTTCATAAAACTTCCTGATTATCTGCAAAAATAATTGCTTGTCAGTTATTCTATGCTACTTTTAATGTTCTGATGTCCGCAAATTTTAATACAGAGCATGATCTTTTTTTAATACGGAACAGGACAAAATTGTGCTTAAATAATCATGGTTTCGTTCGCGGCAACACACCCATGCACTGTGCAATTTATTCGCGTCACCTGTCTGTCTGTCCCCGCGCCCTGTCGCTCCTCAAACGCCAACGCGACGCCTTGCCTTGCCGGATGCTCTGCTGCACCATGGAAACAAGACTGCAGTAAATAAAATGGCTGCTCCATGTGGATAAACATCTGCCGAATGTGCACGGATAATTTTGTCATATTGTATATTTTACCTTCTAAATCACCAAAAAATGCCAATCTGCTGCAGTTGGACGCCCTTCTCATTTTCTTACTTGACCAAACGTCACAAGTCACCGGATTATATATTTATGGAATAATCTTCAAAAATGGACCTAAAATCCGCTGTATTTTTCTAAATCGCGATTTTCGACAAGTTCACTTTTCACCACTTTTAACCATTTTTGGACCGCCATAGCGTCTCAATGAAGCATCACTGAGGTAAGTTTTTAAGTCGAACGTTTAGATATGGCCAAAATCTAGATAGTGTTTTTTCATTTTTTTAAATTAGGGCCTAGAACTTTTTTTATCACCCATGATTCAAAATTTTGAACACGGGTCACTGCGCTTTTTACTGATTTTTTGCCTATATTTTAAAAACTAAGCAAAATTTCGAAAAAATAAAAAAACACTTTCTAGATTTATTTGTCTAAATTAATAAAATTCATGTTTTACAGTTTTTGATTTTCAAATAATTTTTTTATGGCGGACCAAAATTTTTTGGTCAAAAAAGCTGTTTTTTTGGATTTTCTCGAAAATTGTACTTTTTGACCCAAAACTGACATTTTAAATGGATGTATGAGTTCATTTCCTTTCAAAAAATGTATACTTTTATATACTTTACATAAATAGTTTTCGAGTTATGATGTGAATAATAATGGATAATTAGTGATCCTGTGTGCCTCCTTAATTAAAAGTAAACAATAATGATACTTATTAAGGGAGATTGAATTTGTTGCTGAATATATTTATATTTAATTGCTATTAATATTTTTTCATACCTTAGTATACAGTTTTTGCCCAAAAGGATGTTATAATGATTTTTAGTGTACATGCATATGACTTTTTTGCACTAATATATAGAGTATTGTTTGATTTGCAAGAAAGTTGTTTGTGTACATATATATGACATTTTTGAAAAACCGTAAATCATTTATACTAGGTATCTTCTGAAAGGTTGTATTTGGTACATACTACAAACAATTATTTAATTTTATGGAAATTTACTTTTTGCAAATTAAACTATTTTATCTCTCTCCTTTGCACCCTATCATTTTGGTTAATATCTGACTATCAATGCTTGTGTAAAACCCCAAAACACTGCTTCTGTAAAATAATCAAAATGTACATAAAACAATATTGCACTAAATTGGCGAATTGTTACAAACCGTATCTCACTGTTTGGGTATAATACCCAAAAAATATAACCAATAGTTGGTTAAACACTAGGGCCTATGAATGGGAAGTTCATTTCATTGTTCATATTTTAACCACTTGGAGACATTTGAAGGTAGGAAATTATATTATAAACATTTTATCGAAGTATAACACTTAGTTTAAGTGTGTGCGAGCCAGACACAAGCAAGCTTACGATGCTTACCGGTATGTGGTGGTAACTGTCACCGATAAAGCATCGTAAGTCTTGCTCACAGCTTCGGCCTCGCACACACTTAAACTAAGTGTTATACCCGATAAAATGATATACTTTATAATATAATTCCCTACCTTCAAATGTCTCCAACAGATCTTGAAGACCCCGATCCACAGCTTTGCAGCAAGCCACTCATATCGGCCATCTTGTTTTCTGAAATGCATTTTTGCCCAACACAATGACCAATCACAGTTCGCAAAGGAACACCATGTGACCATGGTTGGGCAAAACCATACTTTGCCCAACTTTATTGGCGGGAAAAGGATGTTTTTTTAACCAACATTGTGTAAATACCATATTGACAGGTTTGACCAACCATGTATTAAACTGTATTTTGCCCAACTTCAAGAATCTTAACCATTGTTGGGCATTTTTTAACCAACTGTTTTCTGCCCATTCATTTTTTATCCAATGTTCTGAGAGTGTAGAGGATAAACTATTGAAAGATAAATCTAAATATTTTAGATGCATAAGATTCACAAACAATGTCTCTGGTAAACTTGATATATCATTGTAGGATAGATCTAAATATTCCAGACTGGTGAGATTTGCAAACAATGTGTCTGGTAAGCTTAATATGTCATCAGAGGATAGATCTAAATATTCCAGACTGATGAGATGTACAAATACTGTCCCTGGTAATGTTGGTATGTTATTCACAGATATATCTAAATGTTCCAGACTGGTAAGGTCTTTAAACAAAGTTGCAGATAGTGATACCATATTCATATCAGTGCTTAAACGCAAGCGAATCAGATTATTCAAACCATGGAAAATAGAATCTGGCCAAGACCATATTGACCAAACACGTACATAGAGAGCAAGTTCTTGCAACTCATGTAATCCACTAAATGCTATTGATGGTGAACTAGGCAAACCACTGAAATCCATATGCAACTTCTTCAGTGATGCAGTTGACCGAAATGGACTTCCATACAACATAAGATTGAGTTGTGATGTTAGATCTAGAGTTTGCAGCTCGTTCAGTCCAGCAAATGTATTACTGCTGACATTGGATATACAGTTGACACTCAAATCTAATTTCTGAAGTGAAGCCAGATGGATGAAACTGTTCCTATCTGAAGCATATTATGACTCAAGTCCAAACTCTGAAGTGAAGTGAGATGTATGAAACTCTTCCCATTGACAGTTGCAAATTCATTATAACTCAAGTCCAAACTCTGAAGTGAAATGAGATGTAAGAAACTCTTTCCATTGACTGTCTCAAGTTGATTATGACTCAAGTCCAAACTCTTGGCATTGCGATCATCAAGCGGTGGAATACTTGTCAGTTGCCTATTGCTACAGTCTAACTCAGTGCTGTTGTATACCTTACATGGCAAACCCATTGGGTAGATCATGTTCCCAGATATTGCAACAGTAAAACCAAGAACCACTAGCATCCAGATGAGAGAGGATGTCATGATGAATGCTATTAGTAAATATAAAGTCAAACAGAAATCAGGAATAATGAATGATATAAGTTTCTCCACTGTTTAACTGGCTGCTTTAGCAAGTCACAACTTATCTCACTACCATCCTTCTTTCAAATGCAATGACCAGTATAGATACATGGTCGTGATAGAGACTAACCAACATGCAAATAGAAAGTGTTCAAATTAGGCTATTCCAGTTGAAATCCACACACCCCCTATAGAAGACATGTCCTTAATCTCCCACACAGGGGTTGTAGATTTCAAATGGAGTCACCCATCCAGGTAACTTCATTTGAATGTCACACTCCCTGTGTGGAAGATTAAGACCATATTTTCCATAGGGGGTGTATAGATATCAACTGGAATAACTCATTGTGAAGGTGAAAAGTTTACAATGTGTATAAATGATGAGTGTATAAGAATATTACAGGGGGAGACACTTGGTTCAGGTTGGGTCCCTATCTTTATTGCGTGCTAAAGTGGGCCGCTAAAAGTGGACCAAAAATTGTTTAAATGATCCCTACACAGAATCTGTGGATAACAGATGTAGCCAGTTTCCTACTGTTCTTGACTTTTTCAAGAAAAAATGTTCATTTTGAAGAAGTCTTTATGTACAGCAAATATTTGATACCATATCAGGTAGTACAATAATTTTGTACCATGGTGAAAATCCAAGAACCCCCCCCCCCACACACACACCCCCACACACAGTATTGCAGTGCAGGCTAATGTACCAAGTCACTTTTACCTCTTTTCTTGAAAAGAAAATCAAAACTCTCCTCCATTGTTTTACAAAAAGAAAACATTTGAATGATTCAAAAGCAAATATTAAGATGCAAACATGGAGCTTGTTTAGTGCTACTCATTAAAAAGAATGAATTAAACAAAACTAATATGGAAAGTCATTTTGAATGAAACAAAACTGATATAGAAAGTTCTGTGTTTGCTGACATTTTGCAAGAAAGTCAATGTCTGTATAAAGTTTACAGTCAAGCATCTTGTATTTATGTTCAGACTTCAGAACTCATTTTAATTAAAAATAAACAAGAGGGTAAATTGTTGCTGAAGATATTTATATTTTATTGCTATTAATATTTTTTCATACCTTAGTATACAGTTTTTGCCCAAAAGGATGTTATAATGATTTTTTAGTGTACATGCATATGACTTTTTTGCACTAATATAATAGAGCATTGTTTGATTTTCAAGAAAGTTGTTTGTGTACATATATGTCATTCTTGGAAAAAACATAAATCATTTATACTAGGAATCTTCTGAAAGGCTGCATTTGGTACATACTACTTTCTTGAACACTGACAATGTAATTTATTTTCAAAATTATTAAATTTTATGGAAATTTACTTTTTGCAAATTAAACCATTTTATCTGTCTCCTTTGCAACTTATCATTTTGGTTAATATCTGACTATCAAAGCTTGTGTAAAACCCCAAAACACTGCTTCTGTAAAACAATCAAAATTTACATATAACAATATTGCACTAAATTGGCAAATTGTTACAATGCCCAAAAAGTGTCAAAACGTTTAGGGATTACCCACTGTATTCAATGGTACGTATAAACTGCAAGTCACACATGCATCGCCTCAGTTTAATCCGTAACACTAAATACAATGGGTGATTCCTTGACGTTCTGACATTGTTTTTGTATCAGATACCCAAATGGCCAGTACCTAAATGGATCGCAACACAAAGCACTTAACTTAGATTAGAACTGGTTCAGTTTTCAGAATGTGATGCCCCATGTGTAACAAGCAAAATGTGTGTGTCAGCTATACACTCACTTACCTGGTCTACTGGGGTATCTCAAAAAGTGTTAGACAGTACTGAGCCTGGGGCCCAGGGGTCACTTGAATATAAATAAATTAAAATAATGCTGCTCATCTCCTAGTATAAACACATCAAAAAGGTAGGAACTTTTAGCATACAGTGATGTTGATGTTTTTGGCAATAAGGATCCCTTTTTTGCCATATTGTGACACTCTTTTTTTTGCCATCAATGATTCATAATTTGAAGTTCATGCCATTTAGTGGGAAATGGTTATGGAATGTAGCGTATTGGATGAGTTATGCCAGTTAGGGTAGCAAATTTGCATTAGTTGTGCCATTTAGGATTTGCTTTGAGGGTCTATTAATGAGTATAAGACCCTGGCCAAAATATAGAGTCCGAAGTTTACCGTTTTCTAAAATCCATTTTCCGTGTTGTAATCCGTGTTGTAAAATTTGTAAATTTGTGTCATGAATAAAGCTTATAATGTATAAACAATGATATTACTGTCAAAATACAGCGTTCAATATCGCGATCAATATGCTCTGATTGGAATATTCTCACGATAATAGGTCAACTATTACGATGTTTGGAGGGATACAGGGGGTTCATGCCTTGGTAATATACCTTTATTAGCTTTTATTTCAGTATTATTAAACAGTATTTTTATCATAAAAATTGACATACACAACTCATGATTGTTTTTAACATTTATTTCTCTTATCTTTAAACAATTTTTGTCACATCATACAAAAATGTCATTTTCCGTGTTATACCTCCGATTCCGTGATTTTCTTCCGTTTTCCGTAAAATGGAAAACTTCGGACTCTACCAAAATACCAACACATTAAGCATTCAGTTGAATCCATACACCACTATGGAAGACATGACCTCAATCTCCCACAAAGGGGGTTGTAGATTTCAAATGGAGTCACCCATTTAGGTAGCCCCATTTAAAATTCATGATCCATGTGTGGGGGAGATTAAGGTCATATCTTCCATAGGGGGTGTATGGATTTCAACTGGATTAGCCCAATATTGCAAACACTGTTCCTGGTTATCACTTTCACTTCTTTTCGTGCACAGAAAATCATTTATTAAAACAATATGAAACAATTCCAAGGTGTACCAGTCAATATTAGATGCAAACATTGTGCTTGTTTAGTGCTGCTGTGAAAAAAGAATGAATTTAACAAAACTGATATAGAAAGTATACCCTGAATGAAACAAAACTGGTGACTTTGTTTTACAAGAAATTTGTTTTCTGTATCAAAGTTCACTATCTGTCATGCATCATGGGCTTAAAAATCCAGGGAAGCGGACTCTTAGTTGTTTGTAGTACAAACATTATAGTATTGGCCAGGCCAGTGGTTCTTGAGGTATAGACTTTGTAATGTTTGGAATGAGTGTTAATATAAGTTTTTGCGTGGCTATAGCACCTTTAAGTCTGTAGCCACATGCTGTGCATTAAGGAATAATCTGATTGAACGCATAGATGGTAACACTGGAAGGTGGTTATAAGCTGTGTTTAGCTGCAAATGTCATGTGGGGTCTTGTAATCTCTAGACAGGATGAAATCTGTTTTGCCAGTAGGGTCTTAACATCTCTAGATGGAGTAAATCTGCTTTGCCAGCACAGTATTGTTTAATAAGTATGAACAAAAAACCATGAAATTTGTGTGACAATTTTATTCAATATGTTGTACAGCAATTAGTTCAGCCATCATTAGATACAACTACAGTGTACTGAAAGCTATCTGCTATCTTCGGTAGAAAGGACTGATTTTTAACAAAAATTATAGACCCTATTCCGACTTTGTTATCTTTAGTAGATAGCACTGCATAATGTATTTTGGAATATTGCAACTTTATAATAGTGGTGACCATGTCCCACCATATGCCAAACAATAACCCTAATATATTAATCCCTAATCCTAATCAATCCTCAATCACAATCCCAAATCCACCCTAATCCCAACCCTTAACATGATCTCTTGCCATGTATTTTTGTATGACTGTGTGGATATCTTTCATACATGACATTGAATTGTACTCATGCTATCTTCAGTAGATAGCATGGGGAATAGTTGTATGACTCTATTGGCAATGTTTGATATTTTTAAATATGAGTATAAATATATATAGTATAGCATGAGTACAATTCAGTTCTTTGTATTAAAATACATAGAACTGAATTGTACTCATGCTATCTTCAGTAGTAGAGCATAGGAAACATTTGTATGGCTGTGTGGGTGTCTTCCATACATGATGCTGACTTGTATCGCCATGCTATCTTCAGTAGATAGCATGGGAAACTGTTAATGCCTATGTTGGTACCTTTCATTTGACTCTGTGGGTGTCTTTCATATGTGACACTGAATTGTACTCCTGCTATCTTCAGTAGATAGCATGGGAAACTGTAAAATGCCTACGTTGGTACCTTTCATATGACTCTGTGGGTGTCTTCCATACATGATGCTGACTTGTATCGCCATGCTATCTTCAGTAGATAGCATGGGAAACTGTAAAATGCCTACGTTGGTACCTTTCATTTGACTCTGTGGGTGTCTTTCATATGTGACACTGAATTGTACTCCTGCTATCTTCAGTAGATAGCATGGGAAACTGTAAAATGCCTATGTTGGTACCTTTCATTTGACTCTGTGGGTGTCTTTCATAAGTGACACTAAATTGTACTCATACTATCTTCAGTAGATAGCATGGGAAACTGTAAAATACCTATGTTGGTACCTTTCATATGACTCTGTGGGTGTCTTTCATACGTGACACTGAATTGTACTCCTGCTATCTTCAGTACATAGCACAGGAAACAGTTGTATGGCTGTGTTGGTGTCTTTCATACTCGACACCGAATTGTTTCTGGACGTTTCATCAATCATCAGTTGATTGCATCAGCAGTGTTGCTGTTTCGAAGTAGTGAAACATAAGTTTTGACTGCTCTTGATATGATGAAATTTCTTGACATTAGACAAACTACAGACCTAATGAATTTATTCAAGGAGATAAGGTCAAGGTGTTTGGATACTGATCTTGGGATGGGGATGATAGGATCCTATTACTAGATAAGTGATTGAATCACTACATTAGACATCTAAAGAGCCTCTCTTTGGTTTATAGTATACCGTACGGTGTGATACCAGTCCAACCAAGCTTGTTTATCTTATTATTTGTGACAAGTTATTATAAATGGCTTGGGTTAGTTGGCAAAACAAATGTAAATTTTCATTTTTTATGGTTTTTATACCCTCTACAGTTACCATCCTTTTTAGCACAACAAGGTTCCTATTTAGTACACCAAGGTTCCATGTGTCACAGAATAGAAAAAAAACAAACAAACAAAACAACCCAGATCATCCTCCAACAGGCAAAGTCCCTGTTCTTTGTATGCTGTGAGTTTTTGCATATTCATGAGGATTGATCATTCGATCTTGCATATTTAACAAATCATGCCAGCATTGTGTTTCATTACATTATGCGATAGAGTGTTGCTTTTTGCATGTTTGAGCAAAAGACCGTAAAAATGGAGGTATGTGCTTAACTGTGTCGTACGTCACAATTCTTTTGTTTCTGGAAAGATTGGCCTCCATTAATGTGTGATGCTGGGACTTTACCTGTTAGTGGATAGTCTGTATAATTATTTTCTCATCTGCGGACTTGGCACAATGTTACCAATTCACTGCATCATGGGAAGGGATGAATTACTGTTATGGAGCAGCATGTGTATCCAATATATTGTATAGTCAGTATTTTCTGTTCAAATCAAATCTCATGAAGCAAAGAATAGCAATGCTCTGTGCATTATTTGGCACAATGTTAGCAATGCATCAAGGGAAGGCATAAAAGAAGGCATTGTGGATGCGGCAACCTAAAGGGGAAAGTGCTGTGCAACTATCAAAATATTATTTGATTCAGTGCTACAAATACAAATGTAATTTGAATCAGGCATGGAAAGGTCAAGGTATTCCTTAGCTAGCCCCTGATGTACACATCAACAAACAAAACATGGAAATGAAATGTCTTGAATTTTGTAAGATCACACAATCTTACCAAAGACTTGAAGAACCTTGATCTTACCAATTATTACACAACATACTTTGGAGTATTATGTGACATGTTCGTCTAACCTACTGGGAAAATAAGAAGAAAAGTAATCTTTTGCAATATAGCTTGATTACTGACAGCAGTATTTGTTGTCAAGTTAAAATTCCTGAAAAAAAATTTCCCACAAAATCTCAATGCCAATTACAAATCATGTACATAAACTGCATTCACAAATGTATAGCCCAGTTAAACACAAAAACGCTTTTAAAAACGCTTTTAAATAAGTTATATTTTGGCTTTTGGTTTAGGTAAAAACGTTTTAATAACATTAAAATGTCGGGTTATATAAAGGTCATAATAACGCTTTTAAAACGCTTTTGTATGAAAACACACTACAACAATATTTTTTAATGTTTTCAATAAATGTTATTGTAAACTATTTTTGCAAACATTTTTGCCAAATATTTTGTCAATACTTAAATAACACTATGTTAAAATATTTGAACCCAGCAAACTCAGAAATGTTCTTAAAATGTTTTTTTCAAAACCTTTAATAACATTTAAATGTCGGGTTATATAAAGGTCATGAAAACGCTTTTAAAACGTTATTGAAAATATTTTGGGCAAATATTTTTCGCAAAATATTTTTTCAACCCCAAAATAACATTCTGTTTAGAATGTTTTGTATCAAGTGTTTTTATACCCTTTATATAACCCGACATTTAAACGTTTTCTGTAAAACATTTTTGTTTGCTGAGCAGTAGATTATCCAAAAATGTTTTTTTAAGGTTATGAAAACGTTTTATACTCTTAATATCCCCTTTATATAACCCGACATTTAAACGTTTTCTGACAACCTTTTATAACCTTTTGCGAATGATGTCGAAAACGTTTTGTGTTTGCTGGGAGGTTCCTTCAATGAAGTGTATTTATTGTGGTTAACAAATTGGGAATTGTTACATGTTTACATTATTTTGTTACCATTATATAAATATACATTATCTATTACATTACATTGCACTTCATTAACAGGTGCATTTAGGGGACCCATACACCACATGATACTATGGCACTTACAAAGATATATAGAAGACATAATTGAATAATACACAAATCAATCAATCAAGACAAACAAATTCAATTAAACAAATGAGTCTTTAAAAGAAGTGAAGTACAAAATTGCTGTAGCATCCTTAATGTCCAGAAAAATTGAATCACTGCATTTGAACCAATGAGGTGGAATCTCCTGTCACCAGCAACAGAATTGGTAATTTTTGACTATCAAACTTGACCTACTTCTATGGCTGCATGTGTTTTGTCTTGTTCACCTGTATTCTGTCTGTGTTTAACTTATTTCCCTATCATGTTGGTATAACTTGCTCCTTATTTTCATGAATTTGCAACATAAAATCAATATTCTACATCTGGAATCAAATTTTGACATGTCATTGTAAAGCAAAAAAGCAGCAGTTCTTTAAATTGGTTGCAAAATATTATTGTACATTTTAAAGACAATATGGTTTTGATTATAGTTGGTCTGAACCCTGGAATTATGGAAACTTTGGCCTCATAACTCTAAATTGTTGGTCTAAAGTATATAAAAGTATACATATTTAGAATGGCAAAGACTTGATAAGTTCATCTGTGAGGTCAAATTTGGGCCAAAATTGCACTTTTGGCCCAAAATCACAAAAATAACGGTTTTTGGCCCACTTCTTTTTTGTGCACCGTAACAAAAAAAAAAAAAAATTAAAAAACTTGGGCCAAAATTTAATTTTGATCTAGTTTTTAAAAATTAATAAAAAAAAAATTTGGCTCAAGAATTTTTTTGTTACGGTGCACAAAAAGAAGTGGGCCAAAACCGTTATTTTTGGGATTTTGGGCCAAAAGTGCCATTTTGGCCCAAATTTGACCTCACAGATGAACTTATCAAGTCTTTGCCATTCTAAATATGTATACTTTTATATACTTTAGACCAACAATTTAGAAGTTATGAGGTCCTAAAGTTTCCATAATTCCAGGGTTCAGACCAACCTTAAGCTTGTCTAAATAGAACCAATTTACCTCAGCAAAGAATGGTTGAGCCCTTTGTCGTGTTCGTTATGGTTTATATTCATTGCAAATCGGCCTCTTCAGTTCAGCCAATGGGCATTCTCCTTTTAGTTTGTGCATTGTGACGTTGTTTGCCGGGTTAGCTTGAATCGTCACTTTCTTGTCTGCAATAGCTCAAAGTTGTGTAACTACTGTGTTTTAATGTAATGGGTAACATATAGTAGAGTCATAATAGCAACATAAATATTTAAATAAAAGAGGTTATTATTAATCCAGTGTGGTGAGACAAGTCAAGATATGTTTTTCTTCTTTTTTTTCTCGGAATTAATACCGTATCAAACTTCGAATCTATGATCGACTAGCACTGGCTTACGAAGTTTCATCTTCAATTGATTCCAAAACAACTGTTGCCCAATTAGATCTTCAGGCCACTTCAACACTTCCTTGTGACATAATAACTGACGCAGCAATAACGTCTTTTTATGATCAGCAATTTCCCCAATTTGCACAAGAATTAGTACATCAACATTGTCCATTACCATTCGCATTCGTGCAAAATGTAGCTGATAATGACACCATCTATCATCCATGAAATTCTCGGATAAAACTGCAATAGTTTTGCGGCTTTGCTTGATACCATGACATATGGCATTGAGAATATAATGTCCTGCTGGAATGTCACCTCTTTCTTTGAGACAAAGCCGAAACTGTTCTGGTCCATCTTCAATGTTTGCAATGAGTTGATCATTTACCCATTCTTCATTGTCTCTGTGGTAGGCAACATAAGCATGATATCTGCACCTCATGATTGGTGCTTCTCTGGCATCAACATTATCCTCCTCCTCCTCATTTATGATATCATCATCATCATCATTATCCACATATCCCTGGTATCTTCTCTGATAAAACAAAATCCATAATTTGTAATGTATGCGCCATCGATATTTATAAACTATAGATACTATTAAACAAATAACAAGTAAACCTGACACACTTGGAGCAATGTAGCGTTCAAGATGCAAACTACAGTCTAAACTAAATTCTGTAATACCGAGATTCTCTCTGATTGCAGGAGACTTGCACTGGTATGGAAGCTGTGGATCTATGCATGTTTTTGTATCTGTTAGTATCCAATGTTGCAGAGGTTGTATGTCACAGGTACATGCAAATGGATTGTCTCCAAATTCAACATGCTGCAAGTTGAATGGGGTTTTCATCAGAAAGGATGGTAGTGTAGTCAGTACATTACTGTATACAATGAGTGTTTTAAGACCATGCAGATCTTTCAGAGAATTCAAATTGACAAGTTTGTTTGCAGCCAAATTAAGGTAGGTGAGATTTGTCATGTGATGGAATTTATTTTCCGGTATGCTTACTATTTCATTCTGACTGAGATCCATGGATTTGAGGTTTACTAATAAAGAAAAGTCACTTCCATTAATATCTTCAATATTGTTACTGCCCATGTTCAAATGTTGTAGGCTACAACTTTCAAGAAGAAATTGAGGAATTGATGACAATTTGCAGTTTGTTAATATCAACGCTTTCTAGGTGAGGAAAATTGACAATCTTAAAGTCAAATATATCTCCTGATGAGTCGGATATAACAAGTGACTTGAGATGTGAGCAGTTACCCCAAGGGATTGAAAGATAGCTTAAAAAATCTAAATTTGCTGAAGGTAATATTCTCAAGTTTAGGAGATGAAGTACATAAGGGGATATCGCTATACCATACATCTATTACATCATCCATTTTTAGAGGGGAGACATTAATAGATCTGAGGGCCACATTGGTGGATATCCAATCGTCAAATGCGCTTTGGCTATCTTCCAACTTGGTTATTTTATTCAAATACACATTATGCAAATTTTCAAATATTCCAAGGTCTATATGTTTAATGTGATTATACGAGATATCCAGGGATTTCAATCTGAAACCTGTATACCGTCTATCATTGATAATTTTGTGCAGGTTATAATTCCGGCTCAAGTCCAAGTGTTCCAAGGAGTTTGCAAGTACTACAAGGGCTTCATAAGGAAATTCAGTGAGACCAGCACAACTAAGGTCCAATGTCTTCAGGTGTAATAAGCCTCGAAAGGCATATTTGGATAGATGTGTTACATTTTTAACTTCACCACTACATTCCTGAAGTATAGTCAAAGTTTGTAGGTATGGAAAAATACTAAATGCATCATCATTAATCGATATATATTGATGATGCGGATAATCATTGTTATGTACAATTTTCAATAATGACACAGATGATTTCAATGGTCCAGCCATCACTGTTTGAAACACAATATTACCGCCTATTGTTAGACTCAGAGCAGATAGTGAAGCTGGTAACTTTGTAATTAGTTCTGACCATTTGGTTTCATTCCAGTACTCGGTATAATCATGTGGGATGTATCCAGCTGCACATGATGCACTATACGCCTTGAGGCTAGTCATATTCCGAATTGGACAAGTTAAATAGTCAAACTGATTGTCTTTTGTTTGTAATGTTGATAACATTTGAAGACCATCTATTGCTTTACATGGTGTAGAGGTTAACCTGTTCCGAGATAAATCCAAATATTGTAGATGAGTAAGATTTGCAAACAATGTCTCTGATAAGTTTGATATTTTATTAGAGGATAAATCTAAATATTCCAGATGCATGAGATACACAAACAATGTATCTGGTATTCTTGATATGTTATTCGAGCCTAGATGTAAATATTCCAGATTGATGAGACCTACAAGCGATGTCTCTGCTATTATTGATATCTTATTTCTGAATAGATCTAAATGTTCCAGACTGATGAGATCTACAAATAATGTATCTGGTATTCTTGTTATGGCATTCTTGGATAGATCTACATATTCCACTCTTTTGAGGTTCACAAACAATGTCTCTGGTAAATTTGATAAGTGATTCACAGCTAGATTTAAATATTTCAGATTGGTAAGATCTCTAAACAAAGTTGCAGGTAGTGATGTGAGCCTCCGATGACCGTATAAATTCAAGCGAATCAAATTATTCAAACCATGGAAAATAGAACTAGGCCAGGACTTTATTCTAGTGCCACCTGTGACAACAAGTACTTGCAGCTCATGTAATCCACTAAATACTGATGATACCAGTGGACTTGACAAGCCACTGAAAGCCATATATAACTTCTTCAATGATGCAGTTGAGCGAAATGGACTTCCATACAACATAAGATGGTGTTGATTACTTAGATAGAGAGTTTCCAACTTGCTCAGTCCAGCAAATGTATCGTTGCTGATATTGGCTATAATGTTATACTTCAAATTTAATTTTTGAAGTGAAGGGAGGTGGATGAAACTCTTCCCATTGACAGACTCAAGTTGATTATGACTCAAATCTAAACTCTTGACATTGTGATCGTTAAGCGGTGGAATACTTGCTAGTTTCCTGTTGCTACAATCTAACTCAGTACTGTTGTATACCTTACATGGCAAACCCATCGGATAGATGGAATTCCCGGATATTGCTACAGTAAAACCAAGAACCACTAACATCCAGATGAGAGAGGACATCATGGTGAACTCTTTTGCTGTTAGTAAATATAAAGTCAAACAGAAATCTTGATGAATATGAGTTTTAATTGTGATGTAACTTTCTTCACTGTTTAACTGGCTGCTCTAGCAAGTCACATCTTATCTCACTACCATCCTTCTTTCAAATGAAATGACCAGTATTAGATAAGCGGTGGTGATAGAGACTTAACCAATAAGCAAACAGAAAGTGTTCAAATTGGGCTATTCCAGTTGAAATCCATACACCACTTGTGGAAGACAAAACCATAATCTTCTACACAAGGAGTGCGACTTTCAAATGGAATTACCTGAGTGAGAGACTCCGTTTGAAATTTACACCTCCTGTGTGGGAGATCAAGATTGTGTCTTCCATAGGGGTGTATGGAATTAAACTGGAATAGCCCATTGCGTAGGTGGAATGTTCATCATCTTAACAATGTGTACATGTATAAAAATATTCCAGGGGGTGTTACTTCATATTGAGGTTGGGTTCCCATGCTCCTTAATGGGAGAGCTGAAGTTGTTCTGAATGGGACCAAAAATTTGTCAAGTTATTCCCTGCACAGGATCTGTGGATGATAAAAATAACCAGTTTTACTCTTTTCACAACTAGTTACGACTTTTGCTGAAAGAAATTTTGATTTTAATGTACAAGTGTTTATGTTCATAAAATATATACCCTTTCTTGGACCTTTCTGGGACGTTTAGTGATACATTGTGATATTGGTACTCTATGGTATATATTCCCACTTTTACAAACATGCATGGGACCCTGACCAAATCAAAGAACTTCCCTGTCTCAGAATTGCAGAATATTGCAAACAAAGTACCAAGTCACTTTCACTTCTTTTCGTGCAAAGAAAATCACAACTGTCCTCCATTGTTGTACAACATGAAACAATACAATGAAGTAAAAGTAAATATTAAGATGCAAACATGGTGCTTGTTTAGAAAAAAAAAAAAAAAAGAATGAATTAAACAAAACTGATATAGAAAGTATACCCCTGAATGAAACAAAACTGCATATAGAAAGTTCTATGTTTGCTGATATTTTTCAAGAAAGTTATCTCTGTACTAAGTTGACTGTCAAGTATCTTGTACTTATACTATGATAGAGTGCAATTCGTGCAAATGAGATAATATATGGAAATGGCTTAAGCTCTACATTCTGACAAACTTTCCAGACATTTAATGACAATTAACGAGGGATTATCACTGCACTATTAAGGTTTGGAGTATCTCTCACTCATTGGGAAAATTATACAACATTACCCATATGGCATAGGGGCGTATCATTGAATTACACCAATATGTGACCATAATTATGTAAATTTGTGATAATATGCCACTATTTTGTTAAATCGTGGCTGTGTGGCTAGTACGAATATGAATTCAACAAACTGATGTATTGTGTGTTGCGTGTCAATTTTGAATGGAGAAGCATTTTTCAAAAAATTTGATATACTGGCATATAAGTTTAATGCATAATTGCAATCAATTGGTGAAAGGCAGCGATGTATTTGATATATTAAATATAACTTTAATATCTATTTTTGTACTCATTAAATAAATAGGGGTTATGTATGACAAATGGGTAACAGTTGCAAAAAATTTAAAATGCAATTATCTTAAAATGGCCATTTGTGTGATATCTCGCTCGGGATCTCGCTATGTCATCCAAGCATTGAATTGTTACAAACTGCTTAGGTATCTTACCATTTGGGTAACATACCCAAAGGGTGTCACAACATATAGGGATCACTCATATGTGACCATACAGCACGAATGAGCCGTAAATGTCCTAACTGTATTCTGAGTTACAGTGTAAAATGTGCACGAAGGTCGTATTCATCGTACGGTACCTCAAGTTGCTTCGACAAGTATCTCATTTAGATAGTCAAGCACCTTTTAAACCAATCAATAATGCTTGTTGAAGAGGATAATAAGCTTCTACCTTAGATGTCTATAGAATTCTTAATAGCTCTGGTCTTTATTTGCTTTGGCTAAATCCTGTTCAAGTGGTGGGTTCAATGACTACCAATTATGACTGTTTGATATTTATTACCAGCAATGTGGAAAAAGAGACACATGTAGAAACGAAAAAAGATACCATTTTGTTGAAGGAGCAAAGTTCAACAAACCATAACCCCACTTCTGGATATTGTTTCAAGTCAAATTATATACCATTTTAAAGCTTATGATATATATATATTCTGAACACGAAATAAAACAATATTTACCGGTGGAGGAATTTACGGCTCATTTGCTGTGTACGGTCACATATTTATACCGTATTCAATGGAATAAACTGCAAGTCACCCATATGCATGATATCAGTTTAATCCCTTTGATGCTTAAACCCTGTCAATACCTAAATGGATTGCAACACAAAGTACTTAACTTAAACTGGTTCAGTTTTCAGAATATGTTGCCACTTTAGTAACAAGCAAAATGTATGTGTCAGCTCACACTTCTCAATTGGTCTA
Source organism: Amphiura filiformis (assembly GCF_039555335.1). NCBI lineage: Eukaryota > Metazoa > Echinodermata > Ophiuroidea > Amphilepidida > Amphiuridae > Amphiura > Amphiura filiformis. The sequence goes on from NC_092640.1 coordinate 32,987,797, forward strand.
CTGGGGTATCAAAAAGTGTTAGTAAGCACCGAGTCTAGGCCCAGGGGGTCATTTAAATCTAAACGTACCAATCTCCTTTTATAAAAACATTGACAAAGGGTCACAATTTTTAGCATACAGCGGTGTCAACGTTTTTGCAAAACAAGGGTCCATTTTCGCCCATATCAATACTCTTTTTTGCCATCAATGATTATGTTCATACTATTTAATAGAGGGAAATGGTTATGGAATATAAGGTATTAAATTTATGTCAGTTAGGGTAACAAATTTGCTACCAACAGTTATGTAACTTAGATTCAAAATGAAGTAAAATATTTGTGGCACTTTTGTACAAAATCTAGAAGGAATCTGCTGCAAATGAAAATATCATTGAAAAGAGCAGATTCTGAACACCTAAGTGAAAAAAAGAATTGTTGTATTGTTTACACCAAACCTGAGTTATACTCATTTGAATAAAACCAACCATTTAATTAATCTCCCACACTGTGGGTGTAGATTTCTTATTGAGGCATCCATTCAGGTAGACCCATTTAAAATTCACACTCCCTGTGTGGAAGATTAAGGTCATGTCTTCCATATGGGGTGTATGGATTTCAACTGCAATAGCCCAAGATTGCAAACAAAATGTTCCATAAAAAAAATTATAGGTTATCACTTTCACTTCTTTTCATGCATAGAAAATCAAAACTTGCCTCCATTTATTAAAACAATATGAAGCAACTTTAAGATGTAAAAGTAAATATTAAGATGCAAACATGGTGCTTGTTTAGTGCTGCTATGAAAAAAGAATGAATTAAACAAAACTGATATAGAAACTATACCCTGAATGAAAACAAAACTGGTGACTTTGTTTTGCAGAAAATGTTTTCTCTGAATCAAAGTTCACCATCTGTCAGGGGGAGCTCTCACTTTCTCAAAAACTTAAATGGTTTTAAAATTTGAAACTTGGCAAAATCTAGTGCAAACAGAGCAGAACAATGCAAACAAAATCCAGAAAAAAATTATAGTGGGCATAAGAACAAGGATCCGTTCTTAGGAGCAGTATAAAGAAGCCTGAAATATTGGGTTATTACTGCTTATCACACAGCACATATACCCATACTGCCATTTATGGCAGCAACAAGAACTGAATCCACTGTGAACTGAGCTTAGCTGAAAACAGAGGTCCTAGGAGCAGTGCAATGGCAGTGGTCTTCTCACTTGCTTCTCACCACTGTGATCTGAGTTCAGTTCCCCTGCGTTGCCGATCCGTGCTCTTCCTCGCAGGTTTTTTCCTGTCCTGCTGTATACAGTTGACATCCTTTAATTTAGTAGCCTCTGAGCACTATTAGACTTTGCCTGGCTTCGGCCAAATTTTATAAGTATAAAATATACCCTGAATTTAATATTATTGCAATAGAGAACCTTTTAGAGTCCGAAGTTTTTCGTTTTACGGAAAACGGAAGAAAATCACGGAATCAGAGGTACAACATGGAAAATGACATTTTGGTATGATGTGGCAAAAATTGTTAAAAGATAAGAGAAATAAATGTTAAAAACAAGCATGAGTTGTGTATGTCAATTTTATGATAAAAATACTGTTTAATAATACCGAAATAAAGGTATATTACAATGCATGAACTCCCTATATCCCTCCAAACATCGTAATAGTCCGCCTATTAATATCATGAGCATATTCCAATCAGAGCATATTGATCGCGATATTGAACACTTTATTGTGACATTAATATCATTGTTTATACATTTTAAGCTTTATTCATGACACAGATTTACAACACGGATTACAACACGGAAAATGGATTTTAGAAAACGGTAAACTTCGGACTCTACATTAATAATTGAAATTAATATTAATTTGGTAATCCGAAGTAAAACTTTCACAGGTTTTTAGCTTGATTATTTCTTTTAACTGAAGTCAAGTCATTTTAGAACACAAAATAAATACATTGTTTCATGTCATCTTACTAAGCCCTTACTCCTGGAAACAAAGCAATGGGCTATTCCAGTTGACATCCTTACACCCCCTATGGAAGACATGACCTTAATCTTCCACACAGGGGGTGTAGATTTCAAATGGAGTCACCCATTCAGGTAACCCCTTTTGAAATTCACACTCCCTGTGTGGACGATTAAGGTCATGTCTTTAATAAGGGGTGTATGGATTTCAACCAGAATAGCCCAAATTTAACAACCCTTTAAGAAAATTGATCTTGTCAATGTCACTTAGCAGCAGAAAGTGTTCATATCTATGAGCCATCTTCACACTTTTTCCTCATCAAAGTCATTGATACTATGTTAGGTTCATTTACCTGCATTTTAGCAACGCGAGGACAACGACTCCAACTGTCAGGGTCAAACATTGAAAATATCAAGAAATAAATGTTAACTAACTAAATTTTTTATTTTATTTGATTTGATTTGATTTGATTTGTTTTGATTTTTGATTATTTTTATTTATATTTTTTATTTATTTAATTTTTTATTTATTTATTTTTTTATTTATTTATTTTTATTTATTTATTTAGTTAGTTAGTTAGTTAGTTAGTTAGTTAGTTAGTTAGTTAGTTAGTTAGTTAGTTAGTTAGTTAGTTAGTTAGTTAGTTAGTTTAGTTAGTTAGTTAGTTAGTTAGTTAGTTAGTTAGTTAGTTAGTTATATATTTGAACAAAATTCGAATAAATTTTTGTTGAACATGTTTGATACCAATACATCCTGGTTCTGCACTCCGAGTATCCATGGTTAGGCATGCTTGTGCCAAATTTTGTGAAATAGGGAAGATTTGTGATGAAGACACATGATTTGCAAAACATGCAAAAAGGGGTCATTTATCCAAATACATCTTTGTGAAATATTGTAAAAGTCATAGAAATTAAGTAAAATAAATATGTATATTCATCATTGCTCTAAATTCTTATTTTAGGAAACAAATATGCAAATGTTAGTTTTCAGAATTCGTTGCAGACATTTACAACAAAAATGCATGGGTATCTTTGAAATATGGCTTCCATTTTGAAAAATGGGGTTTAATTGTTGGATGGGCAAACAATTTGTGAAATCGCTAAAACAGCAGCTTTTTCCACCTAAAAACTTTGCAAAATGAGATGCAAAGGGGTGCTTTTAACATTCACACACAGGAATGCCTACCCATAAATACACAGAGTGTAGACAAATACATTGGGCTATTCAGTTTGAAATCCATACACCCCCTATGGAAGATATGACATTAATCTCCTACACAAGGGGTGTAGATTTCAAATGGAGTTACCCATTCAGGTAACCCCATTTGAAAAACACACTCCCTGTGTGGGAGATTAAGGTCATGTCTTCCATAGAGGGTGTAAGCATATCAAATGGAATAGCCAATTTAGAGTACTAACATGCCTAGGTGTAATAGATTGGGAGATGAACAATTTTCATAAAAATTAACTTATTACAGCAGGTTAATATTTATTATAAAAACATTTGCTGTAAAAGTGCAAATTTTTGTACCACATTTATTTTCGCACTTTTCTCATTCCAAGAAGGTACATCAAAAATAAAAATGTGCAAATATATTCCTTTTACATACCGTTACTGGGCGGGAAGAACCTCATATGTACTTTTGGCCCTTGAACATGGATAAAGCCTTGTAGGTGTAGACTTTGTATTGAAGATGTTACTTCATCCATGTTCGAGGGCCAAAAGTACATGCAGGAAACACCTCGTATTTACTTGTGGCCCTTGAACATGGATAAAGCCTTTTAGGTGTAGACTTTATATTGAATGGTTTGCTTCATCCATGTTCAAGGGCAAAAAGTACAAAAAGAGGTTTTTCCCGCACAGTGACGATATAGGAGTGCAGAATCCCAAATTTAAAAACAAGTGAAACATCAAAATTGTCAAAGCGCAAAAAATACATGCGCAAAAATTTGCACTTTGACAGTAGTTACTGCTGTAGGGGTTATTTGATGTGGGTCAGCTTTGATAAATGCAATTATCAGATTGGGGAGATATCTTACATGCAGCGGATATGGGACCGCAGGTAGAATATAGCACCTGATATGAAAATATTGCAGGTTAATATGGACCATATGATATAATCATCCCAATGACATAGTTCAAACTTACATTAAACAACCATGGTGTAAACTTTGACCTTAAATCGTGGAATGTGAGTTTTTGTGCCCATGCATGCATATTCAAAATTCATTTGACGACAGTACAAGGATATTCAGATGACTGAACTTTGCCTTGACAGATGAGCAAGTTTGAGATATCAGTTGTTATGTGCTGATGTGAAGATAACGGACAAAATGAATGGGGCAATTGGAGTTCAAATGATTTTTAGATGCGGATATAAAAGGTGCATAAATTCTTATGTTATTGTCAAGTTAACATGGAAGTATTAATATTGGGCTAATCTATTTAAAGTCCACACTCCCCATGTAGAAAATGTTGAAAATATCTTCCACAGGGGGATTATGGAATTAATTGGCACATTAGCCAACTCTATTTGAAACTCTCCCTCCCTCTGTGGAAGATTCAGGTTGATTCTTTCTTAGAGGATGTATAGAATTGAAATAGAGCTACCTTAATGTATTCATTTCATTTGAAATTCACACTCGCCCTGAGGTTGTGTGGATTTTAAATGGAATAGCCCCTTGCCATAAGCAGTGCTCAAAATAAGCCAACATCTTTGGTTAAAATCTACGAGCCCTTGCAGGCCCAAACTCAAATTGTAAACTGTTAATGTTATACTGGTCCACATTTTGTGACACTTTACAAAAGACTCTTAATTCACAAACCAACAACATGGGTTTATAACAGTTAGCTTTTATTGATTATAAATACAGATTTATAATTACGCATGACCAATGGGCACGGTCATACCAAGCACACCAAGTGTGACCAAATCCTCACTATACAGTATGGGATAGGAACTTTGAGACAAATATCATCAAAGTTTTTCCAGAGGGCCTCGCTTATTTCGAGCACTGACAATAAGTCAGATTTCAATTGGATTATCAAGATATTGTGGCCAGTTTAATGGAGAAACTTATCAATGACAAAGTTGCAAATGCAGTTTTTTCCAAGTAAGTACTGTTGTTCTGTGAACGAGAGGTGCTATGCTTTCTCCCACTTCACAGATTTTCGTACCTGCCTCCATCCTCTCTAATGACATAAAGATATTTACACCACTGGTATAGGACACAAACACAGTAGGCCTATTTTAGATTACACACAGCACATCTTCATCTTCAAATCAAATTTAGTTATTCCAGTTGAAATCCTTACACCCCTATGGAAAACACGACTTAATCTCCCACACAGGGAGTGTATATAGCTTTTGAATGGAGTCACTCATTCAGATAACCCCATTTGAAATTTACACCCCCTGTGTTGGAGATTAAGGTCATATCTTTCACAGGGGGTGTATGGATTTCAATTTGAACAGCCCAATATTGCCAACAATGTTCCTAGTTATCACTTTCACTTCTTTTTACACAGAGAAAACCAAAACTTGCTCCATTGACAAAAAAAATGAAACAACACTAAGATGTACAAGTCAATACAGATGCAAACATGGTGCTTGTGTAGTGCTGCTGTTAAAAAAGAATGAATTAAACAAAACTGATATAGAAAGTATTCCCGGAATGAAACAAAAGTGAAGATGTTGTTCTCCAGGAAATGTATTTGTATAGAAGTTAACTATCTGCTATGCATCATTCAGGGGTCAGGGCATTTTTGACTGGGCAACTGTGAAAATGCTGTTGCCATTTTGATGTACCCTGTATAATCCTATGTCATGAAATAGGGGAAGTTACCTTTCTAATCATGCAATAGTTCGTTTATTAAGACTTTTCTGGAGAACCCCTATGATGGAAATAACAACATCATTTATCAAGACTATTTATGTCAAGGGGAAAATCCCTGAGACTGTAAAGAAAGAATGACATCACGGGAAAACCCCACAGGAAGTGATGTAAGTTGAAATGTTAATGTATATTATTAGAACATTGGGAAAGTCCAAGATGTGCTACAAAACATCATGTTGGTAGTAATTCTTGGCAGACCTGTATCAATAAGATTGTAATGTGAATGGATGTAGCTTAGCTCTCAAAAGAGAGTAATGTTAACCAGTTATTCTGGATACTCAGAGAGTATTACAAAGTGCGGCCATGGAGGATACCTACAGTGCTACAAGTTCAGCCTTTGAGCGAAGAAGATTATGTAGATGGATCTCGTCAAGTGCGGATACCGTTGTTTGCCCATACGGCAATTGTTTTGTTTTCAACGACATGCTGAAATTGTGGTTATTATTTCAGAGCTACAAAAATGGACCAAAGTAAGACATAGGGTCTACTGCGGATTGTGTCGGAGTTATGATAATGTACAGGGTAATCTACAGCTTTTATATAAAAAAAATCTTCTGCGTTGGAGATTAAGGTCATGTCTTGCACAGGGGGTGTATGAATTTCAACTGGAATAACCCATTTTGCTGCACTTTGAATATCAACATGATACGAGGTGAGCAAAAGTGCAATATATAGAAAAGGATGTGTACGCATGAGCCAAGTCAATATTGGTAAACCTATATATTATGTGTCTCAACACCTGTGGATGAGGCTGGTGTAGGCAAATACAAATTACTGTATGGCCAAAAAATAGTCATGAAGGTGTTGAATAATCAAAAAACATCAACATGTTCAAGAAGCAATTTTTGTTTATAATAACTAACATGCTTCAACTTTACAGGCTTTTTTCTCTGTATTTCACCATGTCCAAGTTCCATGACCTTTGACCGATTATAACTGTCTGCAAATAAATTCATCAGGATTGTCAATTAAAATTACTTAAAATGTTCTTAAACAAATCCAAATAAAGGTGATGTTGACATACCTCAATGACCGTTTTGTGCTGTGCCACTTTCTCAAATTGAATGACCAGCTTTGACCTTTCTCGTCAGCTACTTCCTGTTGGTAGCTGACGTAGATGGCACTATTAATAACTTTGTAACCATAAATCCGACAGAGATGGTTGAGGTCATTAGCGCCAATCCGGCTTAAAATGTGGCGGGAACAATCGGTCTGAATTGGCAAAGACCCCGTTTACACAGAGCCTGAAGTCGACTTTGAACTGGACTTCAGGCTCTGTAAACAGGGTTGTTGTGATTTGAACTCGATTTCAGAAGTCGACTTCAAATGACGACACGGAGCAACATTTGTCGAATTCAAAGTCAACTTCAAACTTGACTTTTGCAGTGTAAACGAACACATAATTAGAAGTCGACTTCATAATGGTTATTTGAAGCATGAGCAAGTGATGGCATAAAAGTTAAATTCACAATTTGTTTTGAACTCAACTACCGTGTAAACACCCCTTCAAGAAATAATTTATGCTAAGCCTTATTCGCAATCTGAATTTGATGTCGCAATTGAAGTCGACTTCTCTCTGTGTAAACGGGGTCAAAGAGTAGCTGAAAAGAACAAAAAATGGGCCATTTGCTCCATATCATTTTAATCCATATTTAGTGTTTGATTTGAAAATGCAGAAATCTCAATTAACAAAATTTACAACATGTGCCTCATTTACTCATGTTGGGTCACATATTATTGTATAGCATCATGGAATGCTTTTGACATGAGTTGAATTCTAACTCAAGAAATCCAAGTTTTATAGAATAAAACGTCTAGCTGATGCATGCACTATGCCAGCGCACCCCAGGTGGAAAAACAACTGAAAGGGAAAATGTGTTCCGTTAAGTGGGCTTTATTTTTTAGCAGACGTAATTTTCGACAAATTATATCACTGAAGGTTGTGCGTACATTTAACATGATATCATGCTATTTAACAAGATTACATTTATTTCAGATATCTGAGAACATAGGACTACACACAAGTCATCACTGTTGCAATTATTGAAAGTTGACAAATTTGTTTAAAAAAATGAAAAGAATTACTGATAATGTGAAATTTGTCAAAAAGGAACCGCACAAAATATTTGTTAATTTCAGTGCATGCCCTTAACTGGAAAAGCTTTGAGGGTTAATTTGCTGAATTGAATTAAAAATTAGGGATATATCGAAAGGGCCACAAGGCTACATTTTGAAATAAGCCATTAAATGTCTTACATTATGCTTATGTTATGTATGTGATGACATCAAGGACAATTAATTGATATTTTTTAAATTATAAAACATACTTGCTCATTTGACATTTAATATGCTGATAATTCTATTGAAATTGAACGGTTTCTGATATGAGGTTAGAGATGTCCTTTCAAAATGGGCTGTTCTATTTGAAATTCTTGATCTTAATCTTTCACACAGAGAGTGTAAATTTCAAATGGGGTTACCCAATGAATGGGTGATTCTATTTAAAACCTACACCCCCTGTGTGGTGTGGGAGATTATGGTCATGTCTTCTATAGGGGGTGTATGGATTTCAACTGGAATAGCCCAATATCAAAGACATTTGTACTGTGTTCTATATCTCATGATCAATAGTATTTGGTTACAAAATAATGTTTGTTTGCTGTACTGAACGAAAAATATTAGGGTCCGTCATCCCCCACCTTAATTTCCCTTTTTCTTTTTTTTAAAATTTATTATTCAGTATGTATGGTAAGATATGCCTGAAAATTACTGAATTTAATTGTCAAATCAGTGCAGATTTGGTTAGATGTGAAAATTGATATTTCTAGGAAAATTATAGATTGATGCTAAAATCGATGTAATATTTTTCTGGATTTCTAAAAAAGAAAACAGAAATGTGGTAAAATGGCTCTGTAAAAACAAAATGTTTAAAGCCTATAGGAAGCAAACTGGTTTTATAATCTGCTGAATTATAAACAGAGTTTTATGCACAAATGAATCCACTTTTTAACACAAAAAAAATCACACATGGGGTGAAAAAAATCATGGTTGGTCAGAACATTTTGTTTTTTGTACTCCTACTGGTAAATATTTTTTTTTTTTGTCAGCTGGTTGGGTTACGGCAAACAAACCGAAATATTTTACGCCTTAGCAATATCCGATGCATTATACTTGATCATGACACGTTAATGTTTTTGATGAACACGTGCCTGCTGAGACAAACATGGAGGATTTCCGTTGAATTAATGGGTAAATTGATTCCCATATTCTTGGGAAAACTCTTTAATGTATGTGCCATACACTGAACAGTCAAACCGGTTCATTTGTTAATCTAAAGGACTGGAGCTATATGTCATTTCTCGTGCACATTAATGCTTAAGTTATAAATTGCCTACAACCACTTTCCCATAAGTAATTGGAAAATGCTTTGATGTAATATATTAAAATTTAATAAGTGCAAATTTCTGTATAGTTATCCTGTTTGCATGCTTTAGTTACCCAAACTGCTTTCAACTGTCATTTTAATATTAAAAAAAAGTGCAGCGCCAGGCAATTTTCAAACTTATATAGACATGCTGGATATAAGCTTCAACATAACATAAATCAATATATTTTCTTAAAATATCAAGAGCTATCTCAAAAACCATTGAACCAATACTAGTTTGTACTCATTAACCCTGGAATTATGGAAACTGTTGGGCCTCATAACCGCTAAATTGTTGATCTAAAGTATATAAAAGTATACATGTTTAGACCATGTATCAAACAAATTCTTGAGTCAAAATTGTTTTATTATTAATTTTTTAATTAATACAACATAATATCTTGGACCTGTTTGTTTATTTTTTAAAATTTTGACCAATGTTTTGAAATTTGCACCAAAAATTATTAAAAATGCTAAATTTTGCCCAAAAATCATCAAAAAGCCTGATCTTCACCCAAATTTCAAATATTTTTGATGAAGTTGATAAAAAAATGGGTCCTAGATATTTTTTATCTAGTTTTAGCCCCATGCAGTCTTATAAAAGTGACACTGTCACATTATGTGGACCATTTTAACAGAATCTGAACCTAAACAATTTTCCTGATAGGTCAGAGGGCAAAGTGTCCCAAAACTGCAAAAACATCGCACAATGCATTGCAAATTTCAATGCTGATTTGGCCTAAGGGCCCAATTATTGCCCTTGACAATGTCTGTTCCAGCTTTGATGACACTTCTTTCACTTTAGAGTAGTATGATGAGACAGGTACTCTGTTCAATTCTTAGCAAATCAAGACTGTATTGATTGGCACACAGACCTCTTCTGACACTGACAGTGAATGGAATTTGTCTAGCGTGACGTCACAAGGTGTCACACGAAATGGAACTTAATTATAATAATACTGGATAAATTAACTAGTTCTTTACACATTTTCAAAATAATTACTTTGATGTTGTAAATTTGTACATTTTAAAGATGTTCAGCAAAATGATCTTTTTATCTCTGTCAAATTGTATGTATTCAGTTATTAATAAAAAAGGCATACACAAATTCAATAAATTCCATGCATTATATGCTTGTTTGTGCATGAAGCATAAAATAATTGAACTTCAATCTGTGATAGCTGAAGAGGAAATGTTGGCTTTAACTGATCAATTTTGTTTGCTGTGGTGAGACCCAGAGAAGATATCGTACACTTCCCACAATGCATTTCTTCAATTCAAATTTCCTGTACTGATTTACTATCTAGTGCAACATGAGTCAATAGTGACAAAAAGTACCTTAAGTAACCACTATCGAAACTCAAATGAATAGAGCACATCCAAATCTTATTTCTTTACTATCGACCCATGTCTAGCCAGTCTATTCTCAACATGAAAACAAAGGGACCCTGTACCAGGAGGGTGAAAGTGCATAGGAACAATGTCGGGAACTATGTCACGCTATTGTTCGACCTAGGCTACATCATTCGCCATTTTGTAAATATTAACGCATGATCGTTGCTTTGAAGTTTCCACCGGATAGTCTGTGGATAGCGTAAGAGCATGTTTTGACCATGTGCAAAAAAATAATATCATGAAGATGTTCAAGATTGATTCATAGATGTTTCAAAAATTACTGTCATATTGCATAGATTCACCAAAGAATGGTTTGTAAAGTACTGTACTTATATTTAGTAATTGAAAATTGGGAGCATTTTAAGAAATCAATGTTTTTACCTGTCGGTATTACAACTCGTGAAACACATTAGTGATGTGCCTGGGTGACCTAATCTACTAACCTTTAACGTTTCCTCTATGAACTCTAACCCTCCTGCAATATGGCGCCTATTGTCTAGACCTAGGCTACATCTTCCGGTTTGGTTACGTAACTTGGGATGCCTATCCCTTTGTCTATTATTCCTGCCTGTACATACTAATATCGATAGGAGTGTCATTTGTTGCAATGAGGTGAAGAGTCATGTTGCAAAGGATTCTGGGAAGGGGTAAGATAAATTCTCTGGCTGAAACCCTGAAGGGCTTTCAAAAGTGAAGTTAGTATAATAAAAACCAAGAGTATTTTGCATGGTTTATCAATAAATGGTGATGTATGAATATTGCTTACCATGGGCATCGGTAGTCGCTTGGTCCGGCAGGGAATTGAGCTAATTGTACATTGAACAAAATTCCACTTTTTAGGTCAAAAAATACCCCATACCAAGGTGTGTACCACCACTGTAGGAAACGTAAGAGCAAAGCAACAAACAGATATGGACTCAACCATTTCTTCTGCATGAGGGGAATTTGTTTCCTTCTGAACGCCATTTCAAAAATAATTTCTAACCAGTGCCTATTTTGTTTATATCTTTATACAGTGACACCCATTTGTAGGAATTTTACATTGTATCTCAAGACTAAAGTTACACACATAGATGACAAAGAGACAGGAATTGAAATGAAGTAAGTTGACATACGACATCTTTTATTGCGTCATTGGGCAGGTAAAACCTCCAATGTGTCATTGGCCCCTGAACATGTTTAAAGCAAAATCTCCTATGTAACTTGTTGGCAGTTATGTTTTAAACATGTTCAGGGGCCACAAACACATAGTTTTTTCCTGCCCAACGATGATTGCCTACATTGGGCTATTCCAGTTGAAATACATACACCCCCTATGGAAGACATGACAATAATCTCCACACAGGGGGTGTAGATTTTAAATAGAGTAACCCATTCAAGTAACCCATTTACACTCCTTGTGGGGAAGATTAAGGTCACATCTTTCACAGAGGGTGCATGTTTTTCAACTGGAATAGCACTTTATTTATGGATCTGCAATTGGTTGCTGGATTTGTCTGTCTGAAGCCTGTCTAGTCTTTACTTTTATAGTATACAGGATATTTTATACAGGCCACTTGGTAACTGAAATTAATTGTTTGTGTCTTGTTAGGACTTTATTCAGTAGCATAGACAGGGAAAAGGTGGGGCAGCTGCCCTCTTTTTTTCTTCTTTTTTAGCCCATTTTTGACAATTTTTGTCAAATTTTCCCCCTTGAAACTTTCCTTACCCTCCCCTTGCCCATTTTGCCCTCCTCTGAAAAAAATGACTAGACCATTGACTATACTGTAGCCTACTCTGGAGCAAAATAAATTTTCATTTTATTATTCTTTCACAGAAAAGATCAATTAATATTAATGATAATTGCCAGGAAGGGTTTCTATCAAATTTAATTTGAAATAATGAGGTAAAATAACTGCCAGGAACGGATTATATCAAATTTAATTTGAAATAATGAGGTCAAATGAAAGAAAACACACACATGCATCTTAAAGATTTCCATTCTAGTATGAGAGATTTATTAGCCATGAACTTGCTTGGTTTCCCTATGAACAAAACAACTTTAGCCAACTCCAATTAGTTTAAGACATGTGAAACATTACAAATATGCCCAAATAAATCAAATAACAACAAAATAAACAAAACTTGTTTTAAAGATCATACTTAAATGGCTTTAAAGGGACACATATTTTCCTTGGCTGTTCTTGCTTAAACAGCCCAAGTAATTCCTTCTGCATCCGTTATGAGATGCTCAAACATGCCATCTATACTAAAGATAGCAAGTCACAGTTTATTAATAACTACAATATTAAACTTGAATTGTTATCTATACTAAAGATAGCAATTCTAACTTGAATTGCTATCTACCAAAGATAGCAATTTTAACTTGAATTGTTACCTACCAAAGATAGCAATTTTAACTTGAATTGCTATCTACCAATTGCTATCTGCCAAAGATAGCAATTCTAACTTGAACTGCTGTCTACCAAAGATAGCAATTCTAACTTGAATTGCTGTCTACCACAGATAGCAATTTTAACTTGAATCGTTATCTACCAAAGATAGCAATTCTAACTTGAATTGTTATCTACCAAAGATAGCAATTTTAACTTGAATTGTTACCTACCAAAGATAGCAATTTTAACTTGAATTGTTATCAACCAAAGATAGCAATTTTAACTTGAATTGCTATCTACCAATTGCTATCTGCCAAAGATAGCAATTCTAACTTGAACTGCTGTCTACCAAAGATAGCAATTCTAACTTGAATTGCTGTCTACCAAAGATAGCAATTTTAACTTGAATTGCTATCTACCAAAGATAGCAATACTAACTTGAATTGTTATCAACCAAAGATAGCAATTTTAACTTGAATTGCTATCTACCAATTGCTATCTGCCAAAGATAGCAATTCTAACTTGAACTGCTGTCTACCAAAGATAGCAATTCTAACTTGAATTGCTGTCTACCAAAGATAGCAATTCTAACTTGAACTGCTATCTACCAAAGATATCAATTCTTGAATTGTTATCTTCCAAAGAGCAATTCTAACTTGAATTGCTGTTTACCAAAGATAGCAATTTTAACTTGAACTGCCACCTCCCACAGAGAGTAATTCTAACTTGAATGGCTACCTTCCAAAGAAAGAAATTCTAACATGAATTACTATCTACCAAAGATAGCCATTCTAGGGACACCGAGTATTACATTGCTAAAAAAAAGGGTAAACTTTCTGCTCATTATAAAAAGTGGAGATTTGACCTTTAACTTAATTTTTTGTATGTACTGGGCTGTGTTGAAGACAGTGTTAAATTACATGTATTTGGTAAAGTAGACTTTTATATGATGTAACATTTTTATATTGATGCTGCATTTGTGATTTTTCTTGTGTGATTTTTATTGATTCTTGTGATTTTGAAAATATATAATGAAAATATATAATGAAAGCACAGGGCACTTTGTGTCTTGTGGAAAGAAAAAAAAAAAAAAGAAAAAAAAAGATAGCCATTCTAACTTGAATTGCTGTCTACCAAAGATAGCAATTTTAACTTGAATTGTTATCTACCAAAGATAGCAATTCTAACTTGAATTGCTATCTACCAAAGAGTAATTTTAACTTGAATTGCTATCTACCAAAGAAAGCAATTCTAACTTGAATTGTTATCTACCAAAGAAAGCAATTCTAACTTGAATTGCTGTCTACCAAAGATAGCAATTCTAACTTGAATTGCTATCTCCTAAAGAAAGTATTTCTTGGCTTCTTAATTTGTTACTATTGTCACGGAGGTATAAGTGCGTTAGTGTTATAGACCTGATGGGAAGTCCTCTTTTGGTCTATACGCTAGCGCGCTCGCCTCTTAAACCCAGGGTCGTGGGTTCGAGTCCCGGCAGGACCGGAAGTGGCTCGAGAAGGTGCAGGATACTTCCGTGAGGGGTTTGTGACACTATCAACATTAGATACAATCTGACCCCATAGTTTTTGCACTTTTGAATTGCTATCTATTGTAACAAAGATAGCTATTCAATGCTTAGTTATTACTGCTAAAATAATAGTCTAATGGTATTTACCAAAGATAGCGATCCATAGTTTTTCTATAACAGTGCATAAAAATGAATGGCTGTGTACCCAAGATAGCAATTCTTGCCTTTTTAATATAATTATAATTGCTATCTTGAAAGGACAATAATTCTTGGCTTATCTTTATCTGCAATATTTTGAATAAATTTTCTATCTTACAAAGTTAGCAATTCAAAATTGCTTACAATTGTTTCATAATAAGAATTTCTTTTCACTGAAGTAGCAAATTCAGACTTATTTTTTATTTATAACTGTGCAATGAGCTATTTTAGTTAAAATCCATACACCCCTATGGAATACATGCTGGCGCGTATACAGAACTGAGCAACCGGGGGGGGGGGGGGGGCAAATTTTTTGGTGAGCTAAGAAAGGATCATGAAACATGTAAATATAACATATTGGAGCTTATATGGAACAAATTTGCATGAAGCGCGCCTAATTTTTTTTTTTTAAGCTGTAATGGTCAAATAAGAGATTAATTTCATCAAAATCACATACACACAGGCGTTACTCTTTTCTTTTTCACCAATTTCTCTTCTCTTTTTTTGATACCCAGGGGGCGCGTGCCAATTAAAAAGAGCTGTATACGCTACTGACATGACCTTATATCTTTCACACAGGGGTGTAGATTTGGAATGGAGTCACCCATTTGTGTTACCCCATATAAAATTCACACTCCCTTTGTGAAAGATTAAGGTCATGTCTTCCATAGGGGTTGTATGGATTTCAACTGAAATAGCCCAATAATTTAGCTTCACTACTTGAATCTTTGAAATATTCATCTTATGATTAACCCACATTCAATACAGTGCTAGTTACCTACATATTACATTCCCACAATGCATTTCTTCAGTTTCAGTTTTCTGTGCATGTAGCCTATGCAGTTCAACATGGGTCTTAACATAAGTACCTCACACAGTGTCATCGCCCCGATATCTTCATGGCAGAAATCACCATGATGGTAGATCGAATCCACAGCCACGCATGGCCATTTTGTTCAGACCTGTTTAATAGCTTTAAAACTCATAATGGGCCGAGGGACATCTGACTAAGGCTATTGACAATAGCATGGTGACTGACCTCTGTATATGTCAGTGAGCATTGGTACGTCATCTGCTTTTAGACCTCCTCCACCAGTGGCCTACACTGCACTCTAGTACCGTGTATCTTCTGTGACCCGAGTGTGTACGAACGAGGGCAGCTGTCATTTTTTTTGTTCTGCACATATAAAATCAGAAAGTTCAAAACACACGGTTCTTTGTCAATATGCAAGCTAACGACTATCATATTCTTTCAACACATATATTCAAGTGCAAGCCTTAAAATTGGCTTCTTTAGAAAACAAAAATTACGGGAGATATTCATCATTTCTACCCCAGTATTCAAAGATTTGTCGTCTGAATATCAAATTGTGCATAGCAGTTACACATGTATTGTTCCTCGGTATTGATTTAGTTTCCTTGCCTGTACAAAGTAATTATATCCCAGGCATTGTCGCTGTGCCTCAATGAACAGAGCCATCCTAATCTTGCAAATTATGGTCCTTTATTGACTAGCAAGCAGCCCCTGTTTAGCCAGTCTATTCTCAACATGAAAATGGCATGTTTTACGGGAAGGCTGTGCAAAGAAATAGGAGTGTTGGTTGATTACATGAGGTGGTTTTCCATGTTGCAAAGGATTCTGGGAAGGGTAAGATATCTCCTTTGATTCTTTGTAGCGTGCTGTGATTCTGAAATTCATCTTTCAAAATCAATTAGTTCCTCTATCTCTGCAATATTTTTTGGCACTGCATCTTGTAATGTGTGCTATTTTTATTAGTGTTTGTAAACTAATTCAACACAAATAATAGCCTAGTATATACAGTAAGCCAAAGAATTAAGGTACCAGTTATCTTCACCCCTGTATAGCCTAAATAAAGACAAATGTGTCAAAATAAAAACCAGCAGCCAATACCTGTA
Source organism: Amphiura filiformis (assembly GCF_039555335.1). Classification (NCBI taxonomy): domain Eukaryota; kingdom Metazoa; phylum Echinodermata; class Ophiuroidea; order Amphilepidida; family Amphiuridae; genus Amphiura; species Amphiura filiformis. The sequence continues at coordinate 33,004,484 of NC_092640.1, forward strand.
CTCTTTAGCTCTGATTTAAGACCTTATTTGATGCGGGATTTGTTGAAATTGGTTGAGAATTAAAGAAACGGTGATCTAAAACCTAATGAAGATACAAAATAAAAAGTTGCACTTTTATGTTCTAATCAATGAAAGCACGGCGCTAGTTATCTTGTTCGCGAACGCTTTGTGTACAAATCAATAGGGCATGAAATGGGGCAAACTGCAACTTTTAAATTTGCACCTTACTTCGGTTTTTGGATTGCAGTGTCTTTATTTCTTGAACAATTTCAACAAATGAGGTCTTAAATTTGAGCTAAAAGATGCAGCTATTGGCTGTTGGTTCCAATTATGGCATATCTGCCTTTATTTAGAATATACAGGGGGTGAACGTGACTGGTACCTTAATGTTTTGGTTTACTGTATACATCTTCCTTTACTAAGAGTACTTGAATTAAATCTGTTGCAGTAAAAATGAAGTTTTGAATATACATATAACACAATATCCTGTTGTTTTTATGCCTCCACCGTGAGGCGTACTGTTTTTACAATGTCCAAAAATTATGAAGTTTTTTGATGTTGATTTTCTTATGTATTTTATTGTTTTTTACTCCATATTTTTACCTTTATCTCAGTTTCAAATTTGCCGCATTTGGCTCCCATGGACCAGATCGTGTCACATATGTTGTGCACTGAGAAAATGAATCTGTGATAATATAAAATTGGGTCAGAAAAACATTAATGTCTTGCTTTTAAGTAAAACTTTTCTAAAAATGGATTTGTCCCATGTGCTAGACATCGATTCTGAGAGTATGTGATAGGAAACACCTGCTGAGTCTGCAGCTAGCTCCCTCCTCATGTTTTACCTGGCAAGTTTGATGCAATGTGTTACAAGGTTGAAGGTTTTGTTATTCCGTTGCTGCAACTTAGTGGCACTTCACACCGGAGTTGAATTTTGCATTAATGCTCTTCAATGAGTACTTTTGTGACCTGCATTGCTTACTAAAATGAGTGTAACTCATCAATGCACTGCAATGGTAAATGCATAAATACCATGTTTCCTTAAGGGGATACTACACCCCTGCCCAATTTTGTGCCTATTTTTGCATTTTTTTCAAAAAATTATAGCGCATTGGTGACAAGGGGAGCTGAAAATTACCTTTGCCAACACCTGCAACCCCGGTTGCAAAGAAACAGTGTTTAACATGCTGTTTCTGGTGTTGGATTTCCCATTTGGGTGCTCTCAGGTGCGGGCTGGTATTTTACCAGAGTGAGGGAATGAGCTCCCTCTACCTCCCTAGCTGAGTTGTTGAACATGCCAGCTTTAGGGCGGAGGAAACCATCAGGTTCAACGGCCATTATGTTCAAATGTCTTGGCCATTTGTTTTTGCTACTGCAACGATGTAGACAGTACAGCCAGCGACACAATCATGATGAGATATCGCTCTGTTCTTTCCCCTTTTAGTTACTCATATCTTGGTGTTCGTGGCATTTGTTAGGTTAGGTTTAATACCAGGTCTTTCAAGAGCACTTGTGAGTTATGTTCCGCCGGACTTTGTCCTTAAACTGCTGGAGAACAGTGCGGTAAGATCGGGTGCTGTTTTTCTGGTAGGGCTAGTTTAGTTCCAAGGTCTCTTGCCATGAACATCAAGCTCCATCTTTGTTTTTTTGAGTATTCTAAGGGGACAAGGACGTAGTGATTCTCTTCATATTGGAGAAGCCTATCTCAATGGCTCTAATTTTCATCATGGGCCAAAGAGCGGAAGAGGAAGATTTACTTCCCAACAGTCAATAGGCTGGTGTTGAACATGTCATCATTGGTCAACCTTCCAACACTGGCCAACATGTTCCAGATCAGAGGCGAACTACTACATATTGGTAGATCTCGGCTGCTATGTGTCCAGAAATAAGCTGAAACAGGGCTGATCACCCGTAAAGCTGCTGGGACTGGACTAAATAATTCCCTGCAACTAAATGATTACGAAAACTACAAGCAAATCTCTAAAATTCCGAGGGTAGATGAGCGGCAGTCTACTGTTGACTCCATGACGGACCAGCGGGAACTCGGCACACCATCACAAACTGTTGGCCCTGATTATTGTCGCCTGTCTACCTTCAAACCTCTTGTAATATCGACTTATAATGTCCGTCGAAGAACATCGCCTCATTACACCAAGCCCAACTGATGAACTTTGGTCAGACGATAGGAACTAGGTTATATATAGTATACAGTTCTGCTACCAAGCAAAGGCATGGAGGAGTGGGTCTGGTCTTGTCCAAGCATGTTCACAGATGTCTTGAAGCTGTGTCCGAGAGGATACTATTTGTAACATTCCATGGTAACCCTCAGCTTAGCATCACTGTTGTATATGCACCCACTGAGTGCTCAACATCTTTTGACAAGGAGGATTTCTATTCATCTCTATCTGACCACTTGGATGGTATGAAAAGGCACAACATCCATCTCATCCTTGGTGATTTTAATGCCAGAATTGGAACAGATAGTCATCTTTCCCATCCTTGGGTGATTGGTCCATACTGCTATCATGATTCAACCAATGACAATGGTGAGCGTCTGGTCAACATTTGCGAGGAGTACAACCTCAGACCGGCCCAAATGAGATTCCCCCAACCCAGGAATCGTCTCTGGACTTGGACCCATCCAGCTGGATCAACCCATGCACAGTTAGACCACATTCTAATAAACAGCAAGTGGGTAAATTCTCTCCACAACTGTCGAGCATACAATTCAGTAGAAGTGGACTCCGATCATCGTGACAGAGCATCCGCTCTAGCTGCCAGTTTGCGAACAAGCAAAGGAAAACCTTGCAAGAGACCAAAATTCAATTGGAAGAAGTTGCAAGATCCCGATACAAAGGAGGAATTTCAGCTGGAACTAACAAACAGATTCCAGGTCTTGAGCATGGATGATGCCACACCCATCTCTGATAGGTATGAGACCTTTGAGACAGCAGTTCGTGAAGTTGCTGAGGAAGTTATTGGAAAGCAAAAGCCATGCGGACTGCCAAGTTGGGTATCAGATGCAACCATCAGACTTAAACTTGAAAGGGATGAGGCCAAAAAGCGGTACTCCATTTCAAAGTCTCGTCAATCTAGAGAAAGGTGGAGGAACTTGAACACCAGCCTTAACAACTCCTATAAATCTGATGAGCTTGCTACACTCAATAAGCAGATGGAAGACCTGAAGCTGGCCGATGCAATGGGGAATTACACCACCACCTGGAAAATCATACACTCGCTTTCTGGGAAGAACTCAAGGAAAGGGGTAAAAGTCAAGAAGAGAGATGGATCAGCCCCAACCAGTGACCATGAACTGCTTGAGGAATGGAAGGAATATTTCAGCTCACTCCTTAACAACGACAGTGGCACAGCAGCTTCAGAACTTCCTGCACCAGCTGTTGAAGATCTTCCTATTATCACTGAGCCCCCAACTCGTGAAGAAGTAGTTGAAGCAATAGCAGCCATGAAGACCAACAAGGCAGCAGCATTGGACTGTGCTATAACTGATGAAGCACTTCAGGGAGGAGGGGATAGCATGATTGATATGATTCTCAAATTCTGTATGGAAGTATTCTCAACGCTGACACCGCCACGTCAGTGGGTCACAAATGTCATCATTCCTCTACCAAAGAAAGGTGACCTCTCTCTCATGACAAACTACCGTGGTATTTCACTAATGTCCATTGCCGCAAAAGTGTACAACAAGATCCTTCTGAACAGAATCCGACCTCACATTGATCCTTTACTGAGAAGCAACCAGGCTGGCTTTAGATCAGGTCGAAGCTGTGCTCAGCAAATACACATTTTGAGGAGGATCATGGAAGGCTTCAAGGAGTACCAACTTCCCTTGACAGTCACTTTTGTGGACTTCAAAAAGCCTTTGACTCCATCAACAGGTCCGTCATGTTCTCAGTGCTGCGGCATTATGGAATACCAAAGGTTGTGGTCAATGCCATCCAGGTCCTCTACAAGGACTCCAATAGTGCCGTTATGGTAGATGGAAGTATCTCAGAGCCTTTCCAAGTAACAACTGGAGTGCTTCAGGGTGATGTGTTGGCACCATTCCTGTTCATTATCCTGGTAGACTACCTCCTGAAGAAATCAACTTCTGGAATTGATGCTGGAATTGTTACCTACCCACGTCGGTCAAGCAGGTATCCTGCTAAGATGCTGAATGACCTGGATTTTGCTGACGATATTGCCCTGTTGGAATCTTCTGTAGCCTGGGCCCAGTCACAGCTTACTAGGACTGCAACAGCAGCAGCAGATCTAGGCCTTGTCATCAGCGCACCTAAGACAGAATATATGACTGCAAACTGTAACACCCAGCCAGCACTTGAAGTCTATGGTAGTACCATCAACCATGTCACAGACTTCAAGTACTTCAGTTCCAAGATGGGCTCTAGTGTTGGAGACCTAAAAAGAAGAAAAGCACTAGCCTGGGCCGCTTTCTGGAAACTGGAACGCCTTTGGAGAAGCCCATCCCTGCCAATCGGAACAAAAATCAAGCTGTTTGAGACAACTTGTGTCACTATCCTTCTGTACGGGTGTGAGTCATGGGTAATCACCAAGGACATGGAAAACAAGATCAATGCCTTTGCAACATCTTGCTACAGAGTCATGTTAAACATCAAGCGTGTGGATCGGATCCCAAATGAAACCATCTACAATCTGACCAGCACCACTCCACTGGTTGCCAGAGTCAAGATTCATCAACTCAAATTTCTCGGCCATATACTGCGTCTTGAAGATGACGAGCCTGTGAAAGAATATGCCCTTTATATTCCACCACATGGAAAGAGGAAACCGGGGCGGCCGCGGACACTGTACTTACAGTATGTACAGCACCTCCTGGGAGATACTGAAGGGATGCTGCAGCCAAACAAAATTGTTTCGCTTGCCCAAGATCGCAACAGTTGGAGAAAGCTTGTGCCCCGCAGCCGACTGATGATGATGATGATGGTGACAAGTAAGATATGTATATTATAGGGGCAAGGACTACAACTACTGCACTGGAAATTTTATTTCAGCACAGACAACAGTTGTGGCGTTACAGTCAAAAATGAAGGAAAACCAATATTTGATCAATAAATCAATAACAACTTGCCTTGAGTTGCTGAATTTTCAATGCAGTAGTTGTAGTCTTTGCCCCTATAGACGAATCCAATGAGCCAAGTCATGGTCAGGATTTGGTCGGCCATGACGGGTCCCCGCATGCACCAAACTGGTGTAGTGACTGCCTAATTGGGTGGATTAAAGCCGCTTAAAAATCGATGTTAGATTATTTTGTGTTGTAAACTGTCATCATTCTTTTGTCTATGTGTAACACGAGTGATAGAATGCAGTTTAAAATACCCTCCAAGGCCGCATTATTTCACATTTTATGTGAGATTAAGCCGACGGGGACCCAACTTTGGCAGCCATTAAGGTATAGGAATGCGTGAATTTGGATTTGTCTATAATATACATATCCTACCTGTCACCAATGTGCTATAATTTTTGAGAAAAATGCAAAAATAGGCACAAAATTGGCCAGGGGTGTAGTACCTCCTTAACATGATTTATACTGTCTTAATGTAATGCAATGCGTAACATGTACTTCTGTACGATATGTGATGTGATCAAGCAAAATCAGTCGGACGTGGGAAATATTGATTTTGAGATATAGCCAAACAAAGGAAGTATTTGCTTTTGTTTCCTGTTGTTTTGGAAATTCTTTAACTGCTCATATCTTTTGAACTGGTTGTCCGAATTCAATGGGATTTTCTGCAAAATGTAGCTTTGCAAATGTTGTATACAATACTATAAGAAACTGAAAATTGAATATGTTTGACTTCAGACTGATTTTGCTTGATCACACCACATATGTGCATTTATATCATTTCAAATGTTGCGACACTCGTTCTCAGGCTCGAAGGTCCACATTTTGCAAGTATCAGATGTAATTTCCATGAATAAACATAAGGTTAGGTAATTAGCCCTTGTGGGGGTGAATCGGTATGTGTGTTCATATTGATCTGGTTTTTGGGAGTCCAGATTGATGCGAATTTAGTTTACTGTGTGGAGGTCCGCACCTTACACTGCCAAGTATCAGATGTAATTTCCATGAATAATATATCGTAGGTTAGGTAAGCCCTGGTCGGCCTGTGTCGGTATGTATGTTCATATTGATGAGCATCACTAGGGGCATGTGGTTTACCGTTATTGAACTTGCATGTTGACGGGTGAGTTCTGAGCTATAGTGCATGTAATTTTATGTGTAAGTGTATGGATTTTGCGTTTTAGCATATCTGTTTGTGAGCAGTGGCATAGCGTGAGTCATCTTATTGGGGGGGCAGCAACCATGATTGGGGGCACCAGGCTTGATGGGGGGGGGGGGGGGGTTTAACAAGCCATTTTTGGCAACTTTCTATGGGATTTTCTAAATTTTCAAATCGATGGGGCGGGGGTGCCCCTAAGAGTAAGATGCTACGCCACTGTTTGTGTGGACTACATAGATATAATAACAAAGAAATCCATATATGTTAATGTATTGTGAATGTTCATGTTGTAAATATTAAGTAAAAAATGTTTTTATTGATATATCAAAACTATGCAATCCTTTATAACTAGCAACAAAATGGGCTATTCCAGGTGAATTCCATACACCCACTCAAGACATGACCATATAATCTTCCACGCTGGAAGTGTGTTCATCAAACATGGTTACCTTATCAGGAATGTAATTTTTCTGTTTTTTACCGATTTCCTTTTTTTTTTTTGTTTCTGATCCGGAATCCGGATTTATCCGTCATTTTTTTTACATTTCCAGAAGAACAACTTTTTTGAAGTGATACCCACATATCCTATTCCCGACTCCTAGCGTTCCCAAAAAAGATAGTGCTTTGATCAAGCTTTCAGCTTCACCGCTTTGCTCACACTTTTTCAGAGTACGTTGGGTTTTTTTTCAACAGTTACTTACATACATGTCTTATGGATGACTCCATTTGATATCTACACTCCCTGTGTGTAAAATTAAGATCATGTCTTCCATAGGGGGTGTATGGATTTAAACTGGAATAGCCCAATATGAAATCAAACAGCACTCATGAAAATTAAAGTATGCAATTTGTTTCGGATCATGACACTGTTATCTACTTACTATGAGATATTTATGGAATACCTCGGCACCATGACGAATATGTTACATTATAGAAATTACTTTCTTCATGCATAGAAGCATTTAAAGGACATACGGGCTGATTGGTTTGCTCATGGTGCATACAGCTAGTACCTTATAGATTACATCCCTGCAAACAACATTTTACAGAAAAGGTTTAAATTTTGGGTCATGTAAAGGGTACAAAACGTTTTAATAACAAGCGGGATACCCGCTAGTGATGTGGTCGGCACCGTTTTTTATTGTCGACATGTCGATATAATTGGTATACCGACGTCGACAGTGTGTCGACATAAAAAAATTCTAAAAAAAAAAAAAAAAAAAAAAATTTTTTTAATTTTCAAAAAATATTTTTGGCCAGAAAATCAAGTTATAGGCCCAAACTGACTTGTTATTCAAGGTTGAAACCAGAGAAATACTGCTACTCAAAAAAAAAAATGCCAATTTTTTTTTACAAAGTTGAAAAAGTTGTACATTTTAATTACTTTTGTTTCTATTGAACAGCTAGCAATGCATACTAATTCAATGTGTCCCTGACTGTTCAATAGAAGCAAAGGTAATCAAAATGTACAAGTTCATCCAACTTTGTAAAAAAAAAATTGGCATTTTTTTTTTTTTTAGTAGCAGTATTTCTCTGGTTTCTAACTTTGTATAACAATTCAGTTTGGGCCTATAACTTGCTTTTCTGGCCAAAAATATTTTTGAAAACTAAAAAAAAAAAAAAAAAAAAAAATTTTTTGTCAACATGATTTTTTGATGTCGACATGTCGGCATATGTGCCGACGTCGACATTATGTCGACATAAGGCATGTCGACCACATCACTAATACCCGCGCTTCGCGCGGGTCCCCGCTAGATGAGTACGGTAAATGTGAGCGTTCACTATAACAGGAAGAAATACTGAACAGGTAGAATCATTGAAAGGTATATTTTATTGATATAAATCTGTCTCTTTATTACATTTCCCTTTTACCTTCTTTTTTTATTTGCTGCTTTTTTATTTTCTTACCGGTACATTTCCTGATTAGTTTCTTTCCTTCTTTGTTTCGTTCCCTTTCATTTAGTTACTTTAACCCGTTGGTCTATTACTCGTACCTCTTTTGTCATTATAATTTCATTTTTCTTCATAGTACCGCTTCATGTTGTTTATACAACACACATCTTTTTCCCGTATTTATTACGTCCTCTCATAGCGTGTATGCGGAAGTGTTCATCCGTTATCATAATCCCATGACCCGTCCATGTACATTTTTGTCCTTAATTTTTTTTTTCCTTCTTTCTGTATTATCATGTCCACTGGTCTCTGGCTCGCAAGTCGCGTGGCTCTGCACCGTTTACGCGCGCATTGGCGGAGCCTTTTACATATGCCACACACACACATACAACATTCCCCTATTTATAGTAAGATTCATAAAACATTTTAAAAATGTGATGCGAAAAATTCTAACAGAATGTTGACGAAATATTTTGCAAAAATGTTAGTCTAAAATGAAAGTTACCTAAGTATTTCCTGGTCAAAGTTATTGTATGGAAATATCAAACTTGTAACTGTTTTGTAACGTAGTAGGAAAACAAACTTAACCTCTCAGAAAATGTGAGAAATATGAAAAAAAAAAATCCAAGATGGACGAACTGTCACATATGTGACAAAATTTGGTCCACGGAGGCCAAAGAAGGCATTTTTGAAAATTGAGTTTCTAAACACCAAAGGTCTATACATGCATACTTGGTTCTAAAGTTTTGTGATGTGTACCAGTATTTTTTTATGTATTTTACTGTTTTTTACTCCATATTTTTGTCTTTATTTCAATTTTGAATTTGCCATCTTTGGCCTCCAATGACCAGATCATGTCACATATTAGATTTCATCTGAGTTAATCAGTTCCAATCAATATGCGTTGGGGCTATTTATAAAAAGAAGTAGACAATTTCAGAATTAAATTATTTTAAAGGAGAAATCATAACCAAACCTCAAAAGCATGTCTAGCAGGCTAAGTACACAGAAAAGACAGACTAAACTCAAATATTTCATTTTCCAAGGCAACTGCCATGGTCTGTTGAATGCTATATGAGCATCGTTCTCAAAGATTTATGTGTGTTGGGTCCAATATCAATTGCTTGGGAAACTGGAGCTTTCTTGACTTTTTGTGTGTATGTTCTTGCCAATTTTATGGATTACACAAGTTGGGGAATAATAGGAAATCTGGATATTTTGCTGTGCACATGGAAGATTTAGATCTGATTTGATCTAGACTATTTAGATGTGTGTAAGTGAAGCAAGTAAAGTGTAATGTAAGCTTTTTACATTGATGTACTTAGGCCTATACTGAATAACCATGCCAACAACGGTAATGCTAGAGACCTTTTAATATTATAAGAGGACTTTAAAAAAACCATTGATCATGTGTGACTGTCAAAACATATCCAACCAATCAATTTCTGGTCATTTGAACATGTATTCGACCAGGGCGTAGCCAGCTTTCTTGGTCGGGGGGGGGGGCAAAATACAATTTTGGGGCACAGACGAAAAAATTTGCAGTTGCATCATACAATACATAGAGACTGTATGTCTTCGAGCTTCCCAAAATTTTACACTATTTTCGCCCATTATCCGCTAAAAAGGGCTTTATTGTTACAATGTGCTGCCAGAAGCGTGGAAAAATTTTGTATTTTACACTATTTTGGCCCTGAATTTTGCTAGAAAAGGGCTCCTTGCCCTTTTCTTTTCCTTTGCCCTCCTGATTTTCTCTTTCATTTTTGTCAGAGGGGCACTTTTTCTTTCATTTTTTGTCAGGGGGCACTCTGCCCCCCTGCTCCCCCCCGCTGGCTACGCTACTGTATTAACCCGCTATTCGATCAGGAAATACGTGGTAACTTTCATTTTCAATGCTGAGTTAATTTTAAAATTTTTACATGTACCATGTTTAGTACTTTTCAATAACCCTCTCCACACGGAGTTGACTGATGAAAACAACAAGTTTCAAATTTCTTTACAAATTCAATCATTTCAGAAATGTACATTTTCATGACCATATTTGGAATCAGCAAGAAAAATACATTAAAATGAGTACAAACGAACATAGTATTAGTTCAGTGGGTCTTGAAATAGCTCTTGATACCATTGAGAAAATATCTTACAACTTGGACATTTTATGCTGGATGGCCAGCATACAGAGCATTAAGCTGTAATATAATGCATCAAAAATGCACACCACTCATGACAGGGGTCGCAGTAGTGTTTGCTTCAGAATTTGATTATTTCTTACATTATTAATAATATTAAGACATACACCCAGCATAATCATAGTTGGCAGTGGTGATATAAACCCACCCTTTTTATTTCAAACCCACCCTTTTTATTTTATACCCTTTATACCCACCCTAGCTTCTAAGCGTAATTACTGATCATAGATAAGTGGTTATGCATGTATGGCGGTCCAGGAGATGCAGATTTGCATTCAAAAAGAATTACATATTGAAGTTTTAGATGACCAAACAGAATGGGATTTCAATTTTTTTCATTTAGTGTCGGAAATTACAGTAAGCTTTGAGATTGCAATTGTTGACTTTTAAACCCACCCTTTTTATCAGTGACCACGCTTTATATTACACGCATTTTAAGTATAGAAATTTTTCAAACCCACCCTTTTAAGCATTTTGTGGACCCTTCAAACACACCCTTTCTAAAGTGTGGGTTACCAACAGTGATAATTTTGGTGCTTGCACATGCATGCATGATGACTAAATTCATCCCACATTTCAAGTATAGTAGTACTATAGATAGCTAAAGTTATTTTCTTGTAAATGATGACATATTGCCAATATCCAGGTCTAAATTGTAGCTCAAATTGAGTAAAAAATGTGTATGTTATCTTATGGTTTTCCCATTATTTCCAGCTATTTCCCAGCATTTCCATTTCCAGATATCCCCAGTTTTTCCTGGTATTTTTCAATATTTTTCTTATACTAGCGGTCACCCGTCTTTCACGGTCAGGGTCTTTTGTGGTTGGTAAATTTTGTATATTTTGTGTACATGTAAATGTTTTATTTAATGTGATTAATGGTATGAGAGGAGATTATCATTTAGAACTTAGAAGTATAATATTTAGTATCTTTTCCATATAAATCAATGGCTTGAAATTGCAATTAGATCATGATCGAAGCAAGTCTTCTTGCCACCATATCATATCCACCGTGAGAAGTCTTGCCCCAGTTGGATGCTGGCCGCTCTGATATTTAAGATTTTTATGCATTTGTTTCTACAGTACTTTTTAGCCCATTTTGGACAAATTTGTTGTACCTTTTAGCTCATTTTTTATCATTTTCATCCAAGTTTGTCCCCCACCTTGAAATGTACCTTGCTGCCCCCACCTCCTGCAAAAGTCCTGGCTACATCACTGAGCAGATGAACACAATTTTATTCACATCTCTCTTGGCCCCCTGTGGCCTGCCCCCCCCCCTCTCTCTCTCTCTCTCTCTCTCTCTCTCTCTGAAAAAGTCCTGGCTACACCACTGTGCAGCTGAAACAATTTTATTCACATTTTCTTACACTCTATTTCATATAAAGTTATGATCATACATTATGCTGATAGCATAGCACTACCTCAAAGCAGAGTAGGCCTATTCATGGTGTGGTTTGGCAACCCTGATCAATTTGTCCTTCAAAAGTTTCACTTACAAACTAATTCAATAAACAAACACTCTACTGTTGACTATAGGTTCTCCATAAAAACACAGAATACATGCTAATGTTGATAAATTAGTTGAATAAACAATAGATGTTAATTGAGTTTCTACTGTGTCATGTAATAGTTGAGACTACAGGCATAATATCCTCACACCGATGACAGGATAGAAGACCTAATTCAGGCTATGTCAACATTAGTGTATTGTGTTGGCGTGAAAAGTTTTAGCATGCAGTGCGCTGCCAGTGCCTTTGAAACTAATTAATATAATTTGACACCCTTAACGTAAACAAAAACAAAATTGGACGTTTTATTGGGGTGCGGACAACTTTACTCTATGCAATGCAAAAATCCGTTTTCCGAAATAATGTAAAACGTAGAAGTTTTTAGCCTTACCAATTTGAAAAACTCAGTAATTTATTATAGATTTCCAAGGAAATCGTCAACCTTACAAAGTTTTTCAGCTGCATAGCAAGGCACTCAAATTAACACTTTCATCCTGATGATGAGAATCACATGCTACCTTCACAGTCACTTATGACGTACATTGGGCTTTGTTGTAATTAAAACGGGTCAAAGTCCTTCACTGAATGAAATGACTCTACCTGATATAATGTCAACTAGTGGTTGATGGATTTCCTCGTGACTTATTAATAAGATTATAGATAATTGCAATTTATTCCATCACTGATGAAATCTCATATACATTTTTCAAAAAATATCACATTCATTATACCAATCTGCATAATGGTTTGACATGTTTGATGTCACATCATCTACAAAATCTATCTACCATTTCTTGATATCAGTATATCTTATTCAGAGGTTATTGACTGTACATCAGTGGTGTAAGGGAATTAAAAAAAATCTAAGCTTTCTGTCTTTGGAGCTAAGGGACTTCCCTTGAGGTGCAACGTCAAGAGGCCCACAGTAATATCTTTATGTTCTTTTACAATACCTGACTAATAACTGATCACATTCAATAATATCATCTGTCATCTGTCAATACAATCTTTTCAATTAATTTTATTCAAAACATAGACTCTTTCTGCATCTTGGTCTTTCGTATTTTTTTTTCTTTCAAAATTCACTAGACAAAAAACCAAAAAAAGTGCTTTTTATTTTAAACTTGTAAGAAAATGTGTAAGAATTATCTGTAAAAAACTACCTGTTTTCTGTTTTTTCAAAACATGGACCTAGGCCTATGTTTGAAAAACCTATCCATCATGTCTGGGAATTTGTTGTGAAAATCTGAACCATTTGGGTGGCATGCTCCTGTATACTTCAAAATGGATGACCCCGGGTTGGTCTGACCACGGAAGTGAATGAAGCACCAATACTGCAGGGTAACCAGCACTCTTATATACGAAACTTGGGGTGACTAACTAAGGAAAAGTTAGTTAAAACAATGTCAAGTACGACTAACCTGTAACTAATACGGCTGGACTGGACTAAACTATATGTTAGTAGGTCAGGATACACTAGGGACTTAACTATCAAAATACTAGTTCAACCTTGACCTACTAATATAATAAATTAGTTCAACTGAGACCTACTAGAGCTTACTAGGGACTCTACTAATATATTGGGGTGTTCTACTAATGGGCTCTACTATCAAAAAAACGATGTCAAGTAACGACTATTTTTTTTAATAGGGTATTCTGTACTAATGTTCGACTAGTTCAGCTGACTGAACTAGTCTGTGGAACTAGCCCAATTCTAGCCCGGTAGAAGTGGTCGAAGATATGGAAACTTACGTTTTATTGACCTTTTTCCCAACCTTGTATTTTTAATAACTTACAAACCGTTTTAGCATGGTTAGAATTTGAAAAACAGTTTTGGCCCCGTTTTTTGAGCCCTGTTTTCTACTACACACGGCATGATGAAGGTTTCCACGAATTCGGCAGCCATGGCAGCCTCAACCATGCATGCACAAAGCCACGGTCCATGATCATGACATTTGTGTTCCGATTTACAATCTCATTTCAAATTCTAACGGTTTGTAAGTTATTCAAAAACAAGCTTGGGAAAAATGTCAATAAAACATACCTTTCCATTTCTTCAACCATTTCTAATAGGTTAGAATCGGGGCTAAAATGTCCATATTATAGACGCTAGATGTGCTATGTCTACAGCTGCATGTGTGAAATGTTGTCTATAAGCTAGTAGAGACTAGCTCTACTAGCTTTATTTGTCATAAGAGTCATGTCATGTGATCAAAAGGGCGGTAAATTCAACTTTAGTACAACCCTTGGTACGGTCCACAACCATGATTCGTTCTACCAATTCGTAAAGCCAGAAAAGTTAGTTGGACCAACTTTTGCGGTGCAACTAATTTTCACTTATTAGTAAAGTACCATAATTTGGCATAGTTCAGCATGTCCGTACTAACAATTTCCCTCACTGCATGCTGTACTAGCCAAGCATACTTAGATGGACGTTTAGTCCGACATTAAAAACTAGTTTACCAGGGGAAACTAGTGGTCCTACTAAACAAAAGCTTAGTTCAGCTTACATAATACGAGTTTTTGTTTTCAGTGTAGGGAAAAAAAGAAGTTCCAAGTAAAACCTAAAAAGGTTCTTAGCTGTCCTGTTTGTAGAACCTTAAATATATATAATCTTTCTTTAACCAGGGTAACCCCTTCAGTATCTGGGCCTGAAAGAACCATTTTAGACATGAGAAAGGTTCTGCAAAGGTCAGATAGAACCATTTTGGGGTTCTTGCAATTTCCTAAAACCTTAGCTATCCTGTATGTTGAATCCTAAGAATTTTTGTCAGAGTGAGCTTATTCTTAATCCCAGTTAAGTACACTGCAAAAAAAAGTGTTCTGAATTAGAACACTAAAAATTGTAACACTTATTGAACATATAAAAGTGTACTGATTGTGAACACCAAGTGTTCCAGACTTTAACACAACAGTATTATTTGTGAATACGTGTGTTCACCTTTTGAACACTTGATGTTAACATATTGTCGTCATTTTGTGAACATGGTGTGTTCATGTTTTGAACACCTAATGTTAAAACTTTGAACACAAAGTGTTCCAAATCCTAACACATTTACATGTTCAATGCCATGTAACACTTTAAGAACACATTTACATGTTCAAAATCAAAGGTGTTCAGCTTTAGAACACTTGTGTTCTAATCATTTAGAACACTTGTGTTCTAATCTTTGAACACTGAGTTGTGTTCACAAATGTCATACACTTAGTGTTCAAGTCTGGAACATATGACACTTAGGCCTACATATGATCAATAAGTGTTACAAAAAGAGATGCAATACGCCTTGAAAGCAAAGTACAATGGGTCAATGTATAAATGTACACCTTTGTCCGAAATTTAATTGTAACAACAGACTCAGTAGTAAATTACAGCAAACCTAGGGCTATAGGCCTATGCATGTTTGACTAGTGCAACATCGCAATTACATCTATTCCATCAGGCATGCCATGGCATGAAATCGACCAAGATACTGACCAGTTGTAAGACACACTCGTCAGAGGTTTAGGCCTACAGTATAATTCACATTAGGCCAATATCAAATTGCAGATTTGCACACTGTCTGACCATGTGACTATTGCATGGTCATGATTGAGAAGCTTACTGCGCATTCATTAAAATGCACTAAAACCACGCAATACAAAAACGTTCGATATATTTGTTTTTAAATAAAATGGTATTTTGTGGGTAAAATCTCACCTCCAAATTCCCGTCCAAATCACGGTTTCTCACTCCGATGACATCGTCTGTTCTATTATACGGTGCAACGACGCATGCGTGGCCCAGCACGTGGTAAATATAGCCTACATACATACAGTGTTCAAAACGAACACATTACATGTTCATTCAGTGTAAAAGTTGTGAACACCTTTATGGGCGTGCACCCAGAGTTATTTGGAGTGTACGGTATAGGCCTAAATTTCAATATTCGACGTAAGCCTACCCCTATAATAGGCCTATTTTCAGGTATTTTCTATAAACTGCAAAATGTTCAATGTTCTTTCATTCCGTGCAAGCTGCAGGCCTGTGTAAAATAAAATGAGAACAACTGATGATCTCCATAAATATACTTAACCAATTATAAAAATGGTTTTACAATCAGGCGAGCATTTTATGCTATATGCCTATTAATAGTGTTGTGAAAATTGTAGATTAAACATACAGTGTTCATTTTATGAACATTTAGTGAATGATCAAACACTATGTGTTTAAAAGTTTCCTCTGACGTTATGTTACTTAACACTAAGCATTACAAAATTGAATGCAGTATGTCAAATAGGCCTATATGTCGAATTTGAACAGGTGGTGTTCTAATGCTGAACATTTCAAACACTATGTGTTAAAAGTTTCCCTCTGACATTATGTTACGAACACTAAGCATTCTGAAATTGAATAGGCCTACAGTATGTCAACATTTGAACAGGTGGTGTTCTAATGTTGAACACTTCAAACACTATGTGTTTAAAAGTTTCCTCTGACGTTATGTTACGAACACTAAGCATTATGGTTACGAACACCAAGCATTATGAAATTGAATACAGTGTGTCAAATTTTGCACAGGTGGTGTTCTAATGTTGAACACTTTTTTTGCAGTGTTATACCCTTCAGACTTTTCAGTGGATGTAGACTATTCAATGTAACATACCGTATTTCGTCAAATAAACACCCGGGGGCGTTACATTTTCCCAAGGGGGGCGTTTATTCAAGGTCAATTTTAGAACGATAATTCCTGTTAAAGTCATTAGGTAAACTAAAAACACACGCTAAAATGATGAACTATGAACTAGAAACACTGACTACTGGCTCACTTCCGGGTTTCTGATCCAGATTTTCGCCAATTATTGATGCTATTATGGACCATGTGCGCAACTTGGTAAGCTTACTACAAAAGATAGCATGGAAATATTGGCATTTTTGAAACATCTTGGTTGAAAAAAGTGGTGGGGGGGGGGGCGACTATTTGACGAAATACGGTATCTATGTTATTTAATCTTTTCCCATTCTTTTTCCAGTAATGTTTAAATTGCAACAAATGTTTGAAGATGTAAAATCAATAATATATTTCTACCAGATATTCTACGTAACATATCGATTTTACGTCATCAAACATTTGTTAGAACTTAACCATTGCCTGGAATAGAATGGGAATAGATTAAATAATGTAGATATGTTACATCAAATATTTTATGTTGACTACTCGGCCCGGGCTACTGGGAGTCTGTAGCAGTGTTTAGTGATGAAAATAAGATGATTAGCATAATCACATTAATCTATAGCTAGCTGTCATTGACATGCGTTGAGTAGACTAATTACGAGGGGGCAAAGTCCTACATAGTTGACATGGACCTTGCACTTTCATAGGAATCCTACTATGTTAAACGAGATCAAATTGCAAGGAAATATATGCAAGTGATAGATGGTCTTTGGACAGTACTTAGACTACTCGGTGCCAGAAATGGGTAAGTGCAATAGCTACCATGTGAACATTTGCCAATTTCTACACAGTATATTGTACTCATCTACTCATGGTAGCTATACCATTCCTAATCTATTCCCATTCTATTCCAGGTAATGGTTAAGATCTCATCCCTCCTACCAGACTGGAGAGTCATGGCAGGGTCCTTCGCAATGCAAATCATATCTCTCAACTTTATGCAAGGACGGATCGTTTCAAAAACAGCGCTATTCCATACTTTATCAATTTATTGAATAACTAAGTGCCCTGAACTGTTTTGCATATTCTGACTTTTTTAAATATGTAATATTGAGCCAATTTTAGCCTTTTGATGGTGTGTATTTATAATGTTTTTGAATGATGTCTTGAATAAGTGCAATATTTTATTTTCAATCAACAGCAGTTGCTGTATTTTTCCTTGTTAATATTGATACTGTATTTTTTAATGTTTAATTGTTTTTAATATTGAAAACCACTTGTAATTTGGCCTCAGGGCCACGATTTGTGTGTGAATAAAATATACTATACTATACTATTAAAAATACATGGCAGCTATTGCAAATGGAGTTACCCGAATGGATGACTCCATTTGAAACATACAATTTTTGGCGTAAAACATCTCGGCTTCGCCTCATTGTTCTACTTTAAAAAATGTCTCCTGTGTTATATGAGCCTCGTTGCTTTACTTAAAATAATGATGTTGCCCATGTTACATATGAGACGATAGATGCACGTCAGTGGCTAAAAACAATACCTTTATTATCTATCATAACAGTCCATTTTGTTTTTTGTTAGGGAGTATCTCGTCACCTGGAAATTGGATCTGCATTGACCTTTGTAAACCTTGAGAATGAAGCATTAGATTACAGCAATTCTTGACAATAACATCAACTCACAAACGCACTTGAATGTGTTGTTTATGTAAAAAGGTTTCTCAGGGATCGGTGTTTTGTTTTTGAAGTTGGTTTCATGAGAGACCATTAACGCAGCATTGGTCAGGGACAGTGGGTTGAGTATACTTGGGATACAAAATCCATGTGATATACATATGTATTTCGTAATGCTATCTACTGTAGATAACAGATAAATAACACATTCACCATAGCTTATTTAGCAATCTACCAGGGGCGGATTAAGAGGGGGGGGCACGCCCCCTCTATTTTTTGCAGAGCGGCACCAGACTCTGTGTATTTTTGCAGAATGGCGCCTGACTTTGTGTGGGCGCCGAGCCAAGGCGGCGTCGGCGGTGGCTCGGCGCCCCCTCTATTGAAAATTCCTGGATCCGCCCCTGTCTACTGTGGGCATGGGTGGTTAATGGAATAGTACTCTTTAGTAGATAAGATTTGCTTGAAACTATATGATAACACGCACATACTATTTTATGTAAAAACGTATCTTGGGGATCGGTGTTTTGTTTGTTGAAGTCTGTCTTGTGAGAGACCATTAACCCCATAGACACTACTGTCATTTAACAACATTTCTGATTGGTTTATAACTTGAAATGCTCATTTCAATTGCCAATTATGACTAGGCTTTAAACTATTTATGGTCAAACTTGCATTTGCAGATGATCTTATTAAAACCCTACTTGATTGGTTCAAAATTGGACACATTCATTTTGGCCAATTGGCAGGTATATAGTTCTCATAGGGTTAACGCAGCATTGGTCAGTGACAGAGGGTTGAATAGACATTGGATACTAAATATGTGTGGTATGCATGTACTAAATGCTATCTACTGTAGATAACAAATAACATGGAAATAACAACAGACATGCCCTGAAATTTCAGTGTGAAACTACGGAGCGTAAACTGTCTCATTTGCATAACAAGGAACCTTTAATATCAATTTAGTTGATGCCTAATTTGTCATGTCCAGTATGTATAATTCTAATATAATGTGACACAATCTGGTCCATGGGGGTCAAAGGAGGCATTTTTGAAAATTTAGTTACTATAACCATTACCTTTTACAAACATTAGGCTATCATTTACTGAAAACACCAAAGGTCTAGCATACTTGGTTCTAAAGTTACGAACTTTTGTGACGTCTATTTTCTTATATATTTTATTGTTTCTTACCTCCATTTTTTGCCATTATCTCAGTTTCAAATTTGTTGCCTTTGGCCCCCCATGGACCAGATTGTTTCACATATATCTTTAAACATCTTCAAAAATACTAGTCCCAGGACTACCAAGAATAGAATAATCCTGTGAATTAACAGTCATATACTGAATTATTCTGTTACATACAAGAATGATATAACCCTGTTCAGCATTGAATGCATACAAATGATCTCATTTACAATTAGGTAGCCAAAGGGGCTCAATTGGATGTGTGCAAGCAAGGAGGCTGTAAGTGCTTCATTATTACTATGCACTTATGACCTTATTGCAATCAGCTGACAAAGTGAGAGCTGGATACGATCGCATTGAATTCCTTATAATGTCAAATTGAAACATTTGATAAGATGTAGGTTAGCAAGTCTTTGTTGGATATGGATAGGCTATATGTTACACTTATTCCATGATGCATTCAAAATTAATTATCACTAAGAGTTATTTAATATATTACAACTTCTGCCATGCATTTAACACATATTTTATCATGATATCGTGAGGAGGAGAAAATTGAAAAATAATTGAACACTTTGTAACTCAGCATTGCATTGTGGGTAATGCGATGACAAATCCGTCATATTAGTTTAGAGACTAAATAGTCTACCTTGTAGCATTTATCAGCAAAAGCAGGTATCAAATGAAAAGTTACACTGCCAAGCTTTAGAGTTGTAAAGTTTTGCATGCAGCATTGGCCATATAGGCGGTATCGCGGAGCAGAATGCTACACAATTTTGGAAATATGTAGCAATTTTATGCCATGGACTTATACAGTAAAGTGTGCAAATGTAACAAAAATCAAGTAGTGCAAGCTGATAATGCTGCGCATAAAAATGTCTTACGTCCAAACGCTGTTTGCGTGCTTAGCATCAAGCAGGATCAGCACAATGCACATCTTGCATAACACAAACAAGCACACACATCATAATTCAGATTTAAGTTGACAGGGTACATGGCAAAACGATCCAAGGTATGATATTTTGCCCTCCATGAGTGACTCACAAATATCAGTACGCTTCGACTATGTTTATAAATACGTTTTTATAAATACACATGTGACCACATCTGCACTTCCATAACAGCTTGTAAACAGTAAGTCTCAAAGTCACCTTCTATATAGCGGATGGTCTTTCTATACATTTGAATGCAATGGTAGAACAACATGAGACTACTGTGCATCAAAATTGTCTATTCTATTCAACTTTGTGAACATTTATTTCTGTCGTCAAATACTTTTAAAAAGTTGTTTGTGAAAACATATTACAAATTGAAAATTCCCCAGTGTGTATTAATCTTGCTATTCAATTAATACTTAAATTTGATGATATATATCTACAGAGTTCCTATCCTTTTCTGTATAGTGGTCATGAGGATTTGGTTACGCTTGCTGGTCTTGGTATGTCGTGCCCATGGGTCATGTGCGTATTTATAAAAACGTATTTATAAATATAGTCGAAGCAGGATTGTAGATTCAGAGCAAATTTTGCTTTATTTCAGCGTATCTTTAAGTTTATTTAACTGATGTATGTGGTAGAAAGTTTTTTGGGTTTTTACCTCCCCATTTCTTTTTTTAAGTTCTTAGAGCCTCTAAAAAACTAGCTACATGTGTCATTGCTTGAAACTTTAGAGAAAATTGTCAGTTGCAGCACCAGGATGGGGTAGGGTTAAGGGCAAGAACATATTAGGAAGCAAAATTTGTGCATGCAATTTTTTTTGGGGTGTCACTTCCCCCATGCTCTCACCCCAGTGCTGCCACTGGACAGAGTGCAAGTAACAAAATCATATCTAGAGTTTTGGAAATAATTCAAATACCGGAACTTACTTTTTTGCAACTTTACTACATTGCATCCACTAGACTGACCTGTTGGACTGGTCATGTGATATCTAAAAGGAGTTGGGCTATTCCCTAAAGAAGTCATGGGATTCCCACCAATTTTAGTCTGTGTTCTCTGTCATTTAGCAGTGGGAATTCCCAAAAATGTATAATGTTCATTAGGAGAGTTTACATTTGCATGTTGTAACTTGTTGAAAGAACAATAACATGTTTTACATATTTAGATATCATTAAATTAAAGACAACATATTTTGTTTTACAAGATAGACTAAAAGAAGAACAGCAATATTAGTAAACCAAGGAGCAAACAAGCAAACCAACACACATAAATAATAACAACAAAATTAAAAAGAATAGTTATTGATTTTTCATTTGTGTCATTCATCATAAAGCTTACTTGTGACAGTTACGATAAATTCAATTTTATGACATCATTTCTTATACTTGTTCTTTACTATCACATTTACAAAAAAGGAAAAGAAAATGTTCTCCATACATGTGGAGTAACACAATATCTCTTAATTCCCATTCTGTGTACTGTCTACTTGATGCACTCAAGTCAGTGTCTTATTACACCAAATATAGTGCTAGTAAACTGCATGAAATTAGTTTGAATGCCTCCGATTATGGGTGAATTATGATAGAGTATTTGGTATGTGATTTATGAAAAGCAGTGGCATAAATTCAATTTTCTTCTGATGCTTACCAACTTGAAATGATGTAATCAAAGCAGTGGAATTATATTTGGTGTATACAAATGGGTTGTTCAAGTAGGGTAAATGGAGGTCACATGTGCTAGCAAGAGGAGTTAAGACAAGGGCTGATCTAACTAACATTTGAGTGTAGTTTGCATAGAGTGCATTGCCTACTCCTGTATATCTTGGAAAGGAAACTAGAAAATAGTCTAGTTTCCGAGATATTTAAATTGCTAAATAGTTTGGAACAGTAAACTATTAGCTGACAAAAACTATGATGAGGAGTATGTTCATGATGATGATGATATTGTTGGTGAGCTGTGATGGTGTTGATGAGAAGGAGGATGTTGATGTGGATGTTAACATTAGTATAGTAATAAATTTATTCTCTTATGATTTTTCAATTTGTAGCTAAATAAAATTCCCTTTAAAAGGGAAAGCCAGCCTCAATGTAGAAGAGGTCTTGTAATTAGTTTTGGTCAATGTGAAAGGCATTTTTAGGATCACGCTTACATCTACATGACAGTCCACCAAACCATCAACGATGAGAACATGCACACTGAAACAGCAGAAAACATTAATTCCTAATCTCATGTCAACTCTTTTAATTCATTACATGTACTCCAAATTGTTCTGGTCTGTTTGTTTTGTTGTTGTTGTTGTTGTTGTTGTTGTTGTCGTTGGTTTTTTTTGTATTTTCAGCTTTTTACTCACTATATCTCAATTTCCAATTTTGTAATACCAGAACTTACGAACTCAATATCTTCGCTTAGGAATGTCCGATTTCACTGCTTTCGATATATACACTGCCGGTTTGAGTTAACTTACATGTACATTTTATTTTAAAATAACTTAATTAATTCGCAATGTATAGTTTAAGCCTACTATATTATAATAGATAGTGGCCAGCACATTTATAAAGGACTGGTTACTCACTACAATCTTCACTCTTAAACTGTGTTTTTCTGAATGTGCTGATCATGTTGATTGCTAGTCGGAAACTCCTGCGAAGCTATGGACATGGCATCTTACATACTCCATTCTATAACAGTCTGCCTAGTGCCTTGTGTGTTTTCTCTTCAATCATTTTGTTGAATGTAATTTTATGAATCAAATAGTTATGTGTCATTTTATTTATAATAAAGAAGTTATTAAATTAATAAAGTAAGACAATTTATTTATCTATAAGTGCATGTCAAATGGGGTACATTGTTCAATACTATATGCATAAATTATGCCCATATTATAGCTAGGCCCTAAAAACTTTATTTTGCATCGGATTTTTCCCGTTGAAAAGACAAAACTGATGTTTATGATAGCAACCATTTCATCAATAACATTTTGAGTCATTTTTATCCATAAAACGACACAGGATATGATAGATAACTACTTTCACATCAATATGGTCCATATGATCACAGATTGTTGAGAATCTGTGATATGATCCGGGATATGATGAAGATTTTGATTCTATAGATCTGTTATCAACATGATATCACGCTGTTCATGCAGTGGTCAAGGCTTAAGGACCCCCGCTCAAGGACACTGATATGACATCATAGGTGATGTCAGATTTTCTTCTGCTGACCATATGATGCTATATATATTAACTATTATTGTTACATTTAGGCCTTTAAACTTTTAAAGTCATAATTAATTAGTTCAAACATAACTTTGGTAATACTCACTTTTTTTCGTTCGTTGAAACGGCAAAACATACTTACTTTTTCTAACAAATCGAATTAAAATATTTAAAAAAAAATTTAACCACAAAAAGTAAAAAAAAAAATCATTCCAATACCACTAAAATATAATCTCTTGAGTAAACTGACCCCAAACCTGAAACAGGTACCAGCCCGAATGGGCTGGCTAAAAACACTATCAAAAAGTGTTGTTCACAATAAAGATTGTGACAGTGTGATTTTATGGGAAATTCAATCTTATGACATCATTTTTATATTCGGTCTTTACTGTCACTCTTTCTAATAAAATGTTATATTTGTGGAGCACAGTGAGGTAACATAATATCTCTGAATTCACATCCTATGTACAGTCTACTCAATGCACTCAAGTCAGTATCGGATTACACCAAACATATTGCTAGTAAACTGTATTAAATTAGTTTGAATGTCTCAGATTATGGGTGAATTATGATAGAGTATTTGGTATGTGATTTATGAAAAGTAGTGGCATAAATTCAATTTTCTTCTGATGCTTTAAGTTGAAATGGTGTAATCAAAGCGGTGGAATTATGTTAGGTGTATACAAATGGGTTGTTCAAGTAGGGTGAATGGAGGTCACATGTGCTAGCAAGAGGAGTGTGGTGGATTTTAAGATGAGGACTAATCTAATTGACATTTGAGTGTAGTTTGCATAGAGTGTATTGCCTACTCCTGTATATCCTGGAAAGGAAACTAGAAAATAGTCTTGTTTCTGATATATTTAAATTGCTAAATAGTTTGGAACAGTAAACCATTAGCTGACAAAACCTATGAGGAGGGGTGTGTTCATGATGATGATGATGATATTGTTGGTGAGCTGTGATGGTGTTGATGAGAAGGAGGATGTTGATGTGGATGTTAACATTAGTATAGTAATAAATTTATTCTTTTTATGATTTTCCAATTTGTAGTTAAAAATACTATCAAAAAGTGTTGTTCACCATGAAAAATGTGGCAATGTGATCTGTGGGAAATTCAATCTTATGACATCATTTTTATCATCATCTTTACTGTCATTCTTTCTAATAAAATGTTATATTTGTGGAGCACAGTTAGGTAACATAATATCTCTGAATTCACATCCTATGTACAGTCTACCCTATGCACTCAAGTAAATATCGGATTACACCAAACATAGTGCCAGTAAACCACATGAAATTAGTTTGAATGCCTCAGATTATGGGTGAATTATGATAGAGTATTTGGTTTGTGATTTATGAAAAGCAGTGGCATAAATTCAATTTTCTTCTAATGCTTACCAAGTTGAAATGATGTAATCAAAGCGGTGGAATTATATTTGGTGTATACAAATGGGTTGTTAAGATTGGATGAATGGAGGTCACATGTGCTAGAAAGAGGAGTATGGTCGATTTTAAGATAAGGGCTGAGCTAATTGACATTTGAGTGTAGTTTACATAGAGTGCATTGCCTATTTCTATATTTATAATGTATAACTTGGAAAGGAAACTAGAAAATAGTCTAGTTTTTGAGATATTGAAATTGCTAAATAGTTTGGAACAGTAAACCATTAGCTGACAAAAATTAAGAGGAGGAATATGTTCATGATGATGATGATATTGTTGATGAGCTGTGATAGTGTTGATGAGAAGGAGGGTGTTGATGTGGATGTTAACATTAGTATAGTAATACATTTATTCTCTTTATGATTTTCCAATTTGTAGTTAAAAATACTATCAAAAAGTGTTGTTCACAATAAAGATTGTGACAATGTGATTTTATGGGAAATTCAATCTTATGACATCATTTTTATATTCGGTCTTTACTGTCATTCTTTCTAATAAAATGTTATATTTGTGGAGCACAGTGAGGTAACATAATATCTCTGAATTCACATCCTATGTACAGTCTACTCAATGCACTCAAGTCAGTATCGGATTACACCAAACATATTGCTAGTAAACTGTATTAAATTAGTTTGAATGCCTCCAATTATGGGTGAATTATGCATATGATAGAGTATTTGGTATGTGATTTATGAAAAGTAGTGGCATAAATTCAATTTTCTTCTGATGCTTACCAACTTGAAATGATGTAATCAAAGCGATGGAATTATGTTTGGCGATACAAATGGGTTGTTAAGATTGGGTGAATGGAGGTCACATGTGCTAGCAAGAGGAGTGTGATGGATTTTAAGACAAGGGCTGATCTAACTAACATTTGAGTGTAGTTTGCATAGAGTGTATTGCCTATTCCTGTATATCTTGGAAAGGAAACTAGAAAATAGTCTAGTTTCTGAGATATTTAAATTGCTAAATAGTTTGGACAGTAAACTATTAGCTGACAAAAACTATGAGGAGGAATTTAATTTTAATTTTCTTCTGATGCTTTAATACCAAGTTGAAATGATGCAATCAAAGTTAGAATTATGTTTGGTGTACACAAATGGGTTGTTAAGATTGGGTGAATGGCGGTCGCATGTGCGAGCAAGAGAAGTGAGGTGGATTTTAAGATAAGGCTGATCATAGACACTTCAGAGTCTATGGGCTGATCTAATTGACATTTAAGTATAGTTTGGAGTGCATCATAAATTATGTAACTTGGAAAGGAAACTAGAAAATAGCCTAGTTATTATACTTAGATACTCAAATTGCCAAACAGTTCAAATTTTGAACAGTAAACCATTTCATGGACTGACAAGAACTATGATGATGATGATGATGATAAGGATGATGAGGATGATGATGATGATGATGATGATGATGATGATGATGATGATGATAAGGATGATAAGGATGATGAAGATGATGAAGAGGAGGATCAGGAAGGAGAGGAAGATGTTGATGTTGATGTTGATGCTACTAATATGAACTTAACAAATATTTATTCTTGTATGATTTTTCACTTTTGTAGTTACCATGGTTACAACAAACTATCCATGTTGTTCACCATAAAGATTGTGACAATGTGATTTATGGGAAATTCAATCTTATGACATTTCTTATGACGTCATTTCTGGTCCTAACTGTCACTTTTTCAAAACAAGAAAATGTTCTTTACACATGTCTGATAAAATATTTTATTTGTGGAGCACAGTGAGGTAACCTATGCACTCAAGTCAATATCGGGTTACACCAAACATATCGCCAGTTAACCGCATGAAATTAGTTTGAATGCCTCAGATTATGGGTGAATTATGATAGAGTATTTGTATGTAATTTATGAAAAGCAGTGGCATAAATTCAATTTTCTTCTGACGCTTACCAACTTGAAATGATGTAATCAAAGCAATAATAATAATAATAAAAAAAGGCATTTTTAGAGCGCAAGTAACAAGGTCTCAGTGCGCTTTACAGAAAACTCTTACTCTACAACAGCAAAATAGATATATAAAATACACAGAGAGCATTTTTAAAATCTTACACTACAGAATTTATCCTAGACAAAAGTGATAAAATACACAAGACCAATATATATACATAAGTCATGCAGGTAAGAACATAATAAAAAACAAGCTGAAAACAGATAAAAAGTCAGAGTCAAGATGGCCAGCATCGACACAATTTCACCAAAAAACACATGAATTAAACTTGCAGGTATTTCACAGAAAATAAATGAGTTTTAGTCAGCGTCTTGAAGACTGTCACAGTTGGTGAAGAGCGAACAGTGAAAGGCAGATTGTTCCAAAGGGTGGGAGCAGCAGTAGCGAAGGCTCTATCACCATAGTATTTGGTGGATGACTTAAGAGTATAATCTAGAAGCAGTTTGGATGACGACCGGTATTGTAACTAGGCTTGTAAAGCAAGATGTTTTCAGCGATGTAAACAGGCGACATGCCGTGAACAGCCTTATAGGTGAGGAGAAGCAGTTTGTATATTGTCCTTTCATGTATAGGGAGCCAATGGAGTGTTTTGAGAACAGGAGTGATGTGTTCATGACGCGATATCCTGGCAACAAGTCTAGCGGCAGTGTTTTGCACTCGCTGGAGCCTGTTGATCTCGTGCAATGGTAAGCCAAACAGGATGGAGTTGCAAGAATCAAGGCGAGACGTTACAAGGGCGTGCACAAGCCTAGCACAAGTTGCAGAGTTCAAGACAGGACGAATTTGTCCAATTCGGCGGAGAGCAGCATGAGCACTCTGGCATACGCTGGAGATGTGGTCACTCATGGACAGATTGTGATCAACTTTGACACCGAGATTCCTAGCGGATGAAGAAGCGACAATCTCTGAGTCACCAATGGTGATATGCGGAGGTGGAAGGGAGGACGTGGAGAATCGCGAGGTAAAGTGGACAAGCTCTGTTTTAGCGTCATTAAGAACAAGTTTATTTTCCACTGTCCAGCGTTTTACATCCTCGATGCATTTCTCAATACGATGTAAGGCTTCATCCCTATCTTTAGGATCAAAAGTAAGGAACAGCTGGGTGTCGTCAGCATACACAATTGTGCCAACTCCATGACTAGTGATGACATCCTGAAGTGGGGCACTGTAGAGTGAGAACAACATGGGTCCAGCTACAGAGCCCTGGGGGACTCCCCACTTGAGATTGGCTCTATTTGAAGGAGAATCGCCGATGACGACAGACTGAGTGCGTTCCGTTAAGTACGACTTAAACCACTCTAAGGCTTTGCCCGTAATTCCATATCTAGACGACAAACGACGATGTAAAATAGCATGGTCAATAGTGTCAAATGCACTAGAAAAATCCAGCAACACCAGAAGAGCTTCTTTGCGTTCGTCTAACGCACATAACACTTCGTTTATGACAGAAAGCAACGCGGTTTCTGTACTGTGGTGGGGACGATACGCACTCTGAGCTCTGGTATGAAGTCCGTTGGTGGTCAGATAAGACTGCACTTGGTTAATGACCACACGCTCAATGAGTTTACCGAGATATGGCAAGTTGGAAATCGGGCGATAATTTGCAAGAGTTTCAGGGTCAAGTTTCGCTTTCTTCAGAAGAGGGATCACATTAGCATGCTTGAGAGCAGACGGAAATTCACCAGATGTTATGGACTTATTCACAATCTGTGTCAGCACAGGTAATAAAGTATCAACACAATCTTTGAAGATGCACGTGGGAGTGGATCTAGATTGCAAGATGTAACAGTTGATTTAACGGATGACTTTTAACAAGTCATCTTCAGATACTTCACTGAACGACTTAAAAGAAGTTGAGCAAGGAACAGCGAGATCATCCACGAAGTATGTTGCAGGAGAACTATCAAGGCGCTGGCGAAGACTTTCAATTTTCTGATGGAAAAGTCCGAAAAACGATTTGCAAGTTCACCAGGAGACTTATGCGAAGGAAACATAATCTCATTTTTCGGAACAGATAACTTGTCAATGACACGGAAGAGATCCTTTTGATCCGCGTTCTCAATTTCCTTTCGGTGGTATGACGCCTTTGCGCGTCTTTCAACAACGTGGTGTAAGTCTGACACTGTTCCTTGTAAAGCTCTTTGTGAACTGTTAGACCGAAGACTTGTATTTCGCGTTCACGACGCCGCTTCTCCTGCTTTGCGGCACGAAGAGCATTGTCATACCACGGAGCATGCGGGCGAAGGATGATGGTGCGCGCCACAAAAGGGGCATGCTCGTCGACAGGGTCACGTAAGACAAAATTATACCGGTTTGTTAAAGTGTCAAGATTGTCAATACAACCCTGCAAGAGGTCGGAAGCAGCGATGTCCTCACAAAACTGGTTGGCATCAACATCACGAAGTTTTCGCCCGCGAACAAGTTTCCTAGCAGGGGGTGGTCGAGCAATCCGAACGGAACACCTCACAGCAGAGTGATCAGATGGGAGATCATTATGAATTGATACTGCAGACACAAGGTCATCATCTTTGTGAGAGATGAGAAGATCCAGAGTATGCTTACGCTTGTGGGTGGGGCCGCTGACGTGTTGGACGAGGTTGTGAGAGTCCAAGATGTTAATGAAGGCAGCAGCTTCACGCTTCTGGGGTGTCAACATGGACATTAAAGTCCCGGCTAGAAGAACTTTTGATGACGCCGCAGTCAATGTTTCAAGGAGCGATGAAAATACGTCAAGAAAAACAGAACTTTTAAAGCTATTCTTGGTATTGGCAGGCGGTCTATAGACAACAACTAATCTGAACGAATTAGAAGGTGATGTAATCTGCACATCCATATGTTCAAAGTTTGTGAAGTCAAGAGTGTTGTTATTTTTGACTTCCAATCCTTTACGAACCAACAAAGCAACTCCTCCGGCTTTGCCTTTCAGGCGAGGTTTGCTATAAAGGGAAAAATGGGAAGAGTGTTTTGAATGTCAGCAATAGCACGATTGTCGCGATCACTACCAGTAAGCCATGATTCTGTAATGGCGAAGACATCCAAATGATTATGGATAATAAAGTCACATAAGGAAGCAGTTTTTTTTTCTTGCAAGAACGTGCATTCCAAGCTGCAAATTTAATAGGTGCATTATGGGTGCTATCTCTGGCCAGTGGTATA
This sequence comes from Amphiura filiformis, assembly GCF_039555335.1. Lineage (NCBI taxonomy): Eukaryota > Metazoa > Echinodermata > Ophiuroidea > Amphilepidida > Amphiuridae > Amphiura > Amphiura filiformis. The sequence continues at coordinate 33,034,589 of NC_092640.1, forward strand.
GACACAAGGTTACTGAAGTTTGGTTTTGGGGCACGGCGAGCATTGCATTTTGATTTTCTGGTTTTAACACAAGTCTTAATAGATTTCTTTTTATGACGACCACCTCTATATCCTCTAATCTTAGGTCGAATAATCTTGATTGCATTATTAGTCACAGTTTTTAAAGGATATGATGACACATGTGTGTTAAAGCAGAACGGTCTCATTGTGATCGAAGCTAATCAGGTGAAAGTCGATAAGTCGATACTGAAGTCGATCTGAAGTCGATCTGAAATCAACACATTATAGCATACATGGCGTTTACTATACTGATACTGTACATAGTACTCACGATGAATCCAGTGCAAAAGATGAATGTTTGTTTCAAAAATCACACGAAAATGACACATAAATCCACAGTCAAATGTAGGTCATAATTGGCACAGTATAATACAAAATCCAATCACACAGCAGTTTATACAGAAAACGAGACGAAATCAGTTGAAATAGGCAAAAAATCGGGAGCACAAAATTAATACCGCAGTTCGAGATCAGCGCCAAACAAAGCAATCCCTGACCGAAATTTGACACAATTTTGACATATGTCAAAATTATGTCAAACAAAAACGATAAGAATTGGGACATTTATTTGACACAAATTTGACATAAATTTGACATATGTCAAATTTGTATAAAAAAATTTGACATATTTTTGACATAGTTCTATGTTAAAAGTATGTCAAATCACATTTGTGTCAAAATCATGTCAAATATTATTTTGTGTCAAAATTATGTCAAACAGGATCATATTTGACATACTTTTGATATGTCAAATATGTGTCAAAATATATTTGATACATATTTGACATAGTACTTGGTTATGTTAAAATTGTATCAAATCGTGATCATATTTGACACACTGATGTGAATGCAGTGGTGGAGCTGCCGTTGAGGTGAGCCAGCACAGGGAATCCTTTTCTACCCTGTTGCCCAGGTGCATGCACAGCTTCCAGTCAGTGCCAAGTTATTTGAAATCCCACTTGAGGGCAAAAAAATGCCACCAAATATTCAGATTTGTGCAAAATTGTGTCAAACAGGATCATATTTGACATACCCCGGTACTTTTGATATGTCAAATTTGTGTCAAAATAAATTTGATACATATTTGACATGTAGTTCTTGGTTATGTCAAAAGTATGCCAGAATGTGATCACATGGCTGCACCACAAAGGTGAGGGGCACGGAGGGGCTTAATTTTCCATTAAGCTTAAGTTTTGCCCAATGAAAACCAAAAATCACTGAAAATATTGATGAAAACATATTAATGACAGAATTGGATGCTTTACGCCCAATATTTATTGATATACTATTTACCCGACTACCTCTCAACCAATATTTTTAAACTTGTAGCTTGACCTGTAAAATATTTTGCGAGTAATTTAATACCAAATTAAAATTCAAATACGGTATGCAAAAACAAACACATGTGACCTTAATACAGATTATTTCACATAAAGTTGTTGTGACCTTAATACAGATTATTTCACATAAAGTTGTTGATCGGTCGGAAAGAGCAATCTGACTTTTTTGGGGGCCAAATAGTGAGAAAAATAGTCTTAAGTTTGCCACTCATGTATTCTAAACAATAATTAGTACTAAACATAATTAGTGCGAAGTTTTGACGGATCCATTTGAAATCATGAATCAGAAAAATGGTCTTTAAAGTTAAGTTTTATGTGCATGATCCAGATCTGCATGATCTTTAACAGTCCGAGTCAAAATTAGCAAGGTTCTTTTTTCACATTCTTCTTTGCGTAAAATCTGAATTCTGAACTCCTCATTTTGCATAACTGATATGTACAGCATTTTCTTCTTGATGAGTCGCCATTGATGAGTTGCTATTCCTGCCGATTCGGATCCCTTTTCAATAGCATCTGAAAGCAAATTGAACATAAAGTTACAAATTAAATAAGCTTACACATTTGGTAGTTTTCTGAAACAACTGAAAAAATATTTGGTGTCATCAACAAGAAATTCAGGATCATCAAGAGTATATGGTTGGGCAGCTATTTCCACATTACTTTTTTAGAAATTAGAATCCATCAGGAAGAATCCATTACCTGGGATTTTTTCTCCCAGATTGACCCAAAATACATTTTCGAGGCTCTCAAGCATGCCTAGTTCTCAAGTACCGTAACTATTTCTATTAAAGGTATGATAGGCAAACCTTAGTTAACACATTTGCTATACTCATGCAGCCAAATTGGTCCAAAAATACAATACAAATTTTACATACAGCACGGGTATACATAGAAAATTAAAAGAAAAGATTTTTCAAGGAAACCTGCATAAATATATACGGTGCGTGCGTTACCGTGCCGTAATACTTCAATGAATAACAATGCAATAAATGTACTTATCTTACCATTGCTAATTAATATTTATCAGTCCATATGAAACAAGTTTGGTAAATTAGATAGTGTCATTCAGTTTACGCTTTCTCAGATAGGTGTCCATTTTCTATCTTGCTCCATCACTTGCAAGACATTTTGATATAAATGAATTATAGGGGGGGAGGGGCAAAGGTTTTTTGGCAGGCCAAAAGGGGGGGGCAAGCATATTTGGCAGGTCGAAGGGGGGGGCAAGCAATTTTGGCACAGATATTTTGGGCAATCGTTTATATTACGCCCTAAAAGGCGTGAGGAAAACATTAAGAACACGTTCAAATATGCAAAATTTCCAGCTCGCTGCGCGCGCATTATATGTTAAGACAATTTAAGGTTTTAAATTAGGGGTCCCCAAAATCTTGTATGTGTAAGGGGGGGGGGGCAAAGATTTTTTGGCACGTCAAAAGGGGGGGGCAAAGGTTTTTTGGCACGTCGAAAGGGGGGGCAAAGGTTCTTTGGCACGGCCAGGGGGGGGGCAAGCGATTTTTGGCAGACCATTTTGAGAATTCACCCCCGGTACACATAATTATTGCACCACCCCTAACCTGAGAAAGCGTAAACTGAATGATACTACCTAATTTACCAAACTTGTACCATATATGGACTGATAAATAAAAAGCAATGGTAAAAGTACATTTATTACATTGTTATTCATAAGGCAGCCACACGTAATAAAAACTAAATAGCTGCCTGATTTATTTGTCATTAAGTTAAAAACACCTACCATGCACAAACTTCAAGCTTGTAGTGCGCGATGGACCCATTTTCCATGCAGAAACGGCTGTAAATAGAGAAACATGCACATGGCAGCTATTATTATAACGTCAAATATGTCTGAAAATAGCTGCCTTTGTGATTAGTTCAAATGGATTTGCATTTTATTGAGTATTGTCTGAGATTTGAAGTACTATAAAAACTTTCACTAAAGGCAGCTATTAATGTGTGTGTATAACTGTATACATAATACAATAGCTGCCAGCCGGACTTTAGCTGCCGGTTGCCTCTGTCCGAACTTTAAGCTCACGTGGACCCCCTTCCCGACCTCCGATTGAATTTAAATTTGGAGGGGATGATTTTCTAGTTAAATGGTACAGTTTGACACTAGGAGCAAAAAATATGGTTGAAATGAGGGGCACTTGATGCACCCTAACTGGTAGGCCTACAGACTACAGTGATACATGTAGTGATGTACTGTAGTAATGTGTATAAGTAGAAGTATAGGTAAGCTTAAAATACATTTTTTAATTTTCAAAAATGTTGACTGTATACTTACCATGTGCTTTATCCAGTACATACAGCATCCGATGATGCAGTTTAGTCTTAAATTGATTGGTACTCAGTAGCAGCATGAACAGCCAAAACTAAAATCTTACTCCATTGTCCCACCATGCTGCATGCATTCATGATTCACGTCAGGGCCGTAGCAAGCAGGGCGGCCGGGGATGCCATGGCCGCCCCACTTTTTGAGAAATTTGTTATGTTTTTCTTTGTATCTTTATTTCAATATGGGCATAGATTTGTAATTTGGCCGCCCCATATTTGTGATGGCCGCCCCACATTTTTCGACCTTGCTACGGCCCTGATTCACGTCACACTGCAGTGCAGTCATACGTTTACTATATAATAGCTCAAGCCTGTCCACCGAATCACACATTGTATATAATGTTCATGACTAGATGATATTGATGCATTCCTCCGTTGGCATGACAGACTGGCTTTAAGCTTTTAAAACGAAAATTGAACCGTTAAAATTCAAATCCACCACCACAAGCTGCCATTTTCTTTTTCTTCTTCTGAATGGAAGTTCCTCCTTTATGTAGGAGCACCGAAACAAGAAATTCCCTTGGTTTAATGGTTAGCTGCATTAGCCCAGTGCATTAATGCCCTGTTAGTAATAGGGGCTGTCATTTTTTCCCGAATGGGGTGGGGTCGTGAAAATACTGGGGGGGTCATAATGTTTATGCCAAAATGGGAGGGGGTCATAATTTATTTACACCAAAAATAGGAGTTAATTAAAATATTTATCATGAAGAGCGCAAAATTTTGTCCATGTTCCGCTCCCTTTCCTGACACTTACTAGGCCTATAAATGTTTTTGCACGCTTCACCCCTTAGTTCAAACAATGGATTGAGTCTGCGTGGGCAGAAGGGGGGGTCATATAAATTTTCACCACGAGATTGTAAAAATTCTGATAGCACATCACTCAGCAAGACGGCTCTTAGGAATGATCCGTTTTTCATCTCGAGCTTATAGCTATAAACTAGTAATGCCATCCTTAAAAATTATGTAAATCATAATGAGTAGGCCCGGCCAGCTCTTCCGATGATGCCTCAAAGCAACTTAATTCATGAGACTTCCTGGAGCTGGTCCCTACACGGTCCCTGCCTGACGGGGGGAACTTTATAAGTGAAGGTATGTGCCTACTGGCATCACGAAGTAGGGGCCTATCCGGGGGCCTATCGGTACAAAATATTGGGGGCAGGGGTCATTGGGTATAGATATCAAATAAGGGGTTATTGGCTAGAAAATGTTGAAAAAATTGAGCAAAATTCTATTTCATTGTTCAAAATTTTCCAAATTTCAACACAAATTTGCTGAAATAAGAGAATTTGAAAGTTGCTGCATTATTTTGTGGCATTTTGGTGATACCATTCTAGAAAAAGGGGGTCATTGGGTAGTCAAAAAGAGGGGTCATCGGGTATGACTTTTTCAAAAAAAAGGGGTCATCGGGTATAGTAGACTTCAAAAGAGGGGCCAATTGACAGGCACATAATACTGTCACTTCTAAAGTTGAGTGCCCCGGCCTGGACACACCAGAAGCATACTGACCGGGGACAGGAGGAAGGGGAACAAGTTTGCTCCATCTGGCTCGAAATACTGGGACAAAATTGCAATGACCAAAAATCGTAATTACTTTGATCTGGCTGCCTCAAAAATGGAGCAAAATCCTATTTCTTGTTCAAAATTGTCCAAATTTCAATGCAAATTTGCTGAAATAAGAGAATTTGAAAGTTGCTGCATTATGTTGTGGCATTTTAGTGATACCATTCTAGAAAAAGGGGGTCATTGGGTAGTCTCAACTAAAAAAGGGGTCATTGGGTAGCAGCACCTAAAAAGAGGGGTATGACTTTTTGAAAAAAGGAGTCATCGGGTATAGTCAACTTCAAAAGAGGGGCCTATTGACAGGCACATACTATCACTTCTAAAGTTGAGTGCCCCGGCCTGGACACACCAGAAGCATTGGGCACACACTGGGTCACATAATTTAATTTATACAAAAAACATTAAGAGTCCCACGTTACATCGCATGGTAAAAAGTGAAAAGAACGATGTTTTAATATAAAATAATTCACTGACGTTTTGTACGAAACGTCAGTGAATTATTTTATATTAAAACATTGTTGAACAACACCTTTTTGTTCAGTTTCTTTTCACATTATACAAAGCCTTATATCATGTCAGATCTTGATCTTATGTCTTGATATGTAGTTTCAATAAACCATGATAAACAGTAAATATGCTATGCGGTCATTAAATTCATATTCTCTACTGATCATGATGTTTGATTCTAAAAATTCAATGATGCTAAAAAAAGATAAAACAATGTTTCATTTTACAATGTACATGCATTTGGTCAGTAAAATGTATAAGTTGGATTTGACACAATTTTGACACAATGAAATTATCAACAAAATGGCTAAGTAAAATTTGACAAAATTTGACACAATGAAATTATCATGAAAATGACTAAGTAAAATTTGACACCAATTTGACATACAAAAAAATTTTCTGAGTTGGATTTGACATAATTTTGACACACTGAAATTATCAGGAAAATGACTAAGTAAATTTTGACACAAATTTGACATACAAAAAATTTTTTAAGTCAAATTTGACACAGATTTGACACAATTTTGACACAAATTTGACCCTCATACTTTTCATTTGAGAATCTAAGTTAAATTTGACATAGTTTTGACATACTTCAATTTTTTTGACACAAATTTGATACAATCAAATATATGTCAAAATCGATTTGACATAGTTTTGATATATCAAATTTGTATCAACATGCCATTTAACATATTTTTGATATACTTTTGATATATATTTGACATAAAAATTTCTGCGTGGGATGGAATTATATTTGGTGTATTCAAATGGGTTGTTAAGATTGGGTGAATGGAGGTCACATGTGCTAGAGGAGTGAGGTGGATTTTAAGAAAATGCATTGCCTTTTCCTATATTTATAATTTAACATGGAACGGAAACTAGAAAATAGTCTAGTTGCTGAGATATTCAAATTTCTAAATAGTTCAAGTTTGAAGAGTAAACCATTTCATGAGCTGACAGGAACTATGGTGAGGATGGTGACGAGGAGGAGGATAACTGAGGATGGTGCTGGTCATGATGATGAAAATGTTGTTGATGATGATGATGATGATGCTGTTGATGATGATGGTGATGACAGTGATGCTGTTGATGATGTTGATGATGGTTATGACCATGATCTTGATGATGATGACACATCCAAACCTGCTAAGGTCACAGCTTTTCTTAATTTATTTTCAATGAGGAGTGTATCATTTGACATGTTTTTCTTTGACATAATCAAAATGGGTGTTTGTGAACCAAACTTACTCTTCAAAAAGAAAAGGTGCTCCTACACAAAAGGAGGAATTTTCAATACAAAATTAAATGAATGGCAGTTATAATTCATCTCTTGTGAATTTAATACCACAATTTTTATTTTCTGATCGCATATAATATAGATGCAATGTACATTTAGGAATCAATGCCTCTTTTTTCAACACTAGATACGGCCTAAAAAATTGTTTGATTGGCGTAACCCGCCAAAAAAATAATACAATTTTGAAAAATAAATAAGAATAAATAAATTTTAAAAAAAAGAAGAAAAAAAGTTCCAAAGCCTTTGTCAAACAAAATTTACAGCTTAAAAAGTAATAGTAAAAAAAAAACAGGACAGGGGTGAGTAGGCCCTACTCACATATATACGAGGCAAAACAGATGTGCTGCACCATTGGGTACTTTTTGCAAGAATCCCTTATGCTGAAAATCCCTAGACATGGCTCTATTTTGTAAAAAAAAAAATTCCATGCTGTGTACAGTAACTGAACTGTTTTTCAGCTAAAAATCCATTCTTTTCTAGACCTTCGGGTACTACAAATTAAAAATCTGTAAAATATAGACATATTGTAGCCAAAATCCTAAGATATGTGTCCCAATTTTTGGCAAAATTATTCTCAGAGCAGCACACCCCTCTTTGCATCATTCATATGTGAGTACTACCCCCGGTCATCGTGATCATCATCACCATGGATAGGGTTTTTGCAACTCAAGCTGCACATCCCTGCTGAAACAGAATTCAATTACCCCCCACCCCCGCTCTATTTAGTATCAAAAAATTTCAAAACACAAACAAACAAAACCAGGTTCAACCAGTCAGTCTCGCCTTACAAGCATTAGAGCAGCAAATGTCATGAACCAATGGGCTATTCCATTTAAAATCCAAACTACCCCTGTGGAAGATTTAGCTAAAGTCTGCCACAGAGGGAGTATCAATTTTGAATAGAATAGACAATTGGGTAACTTCCATTTGAAATACTCACTCCAGTTGTGCAAGATATAGGTAAAGCCATAATACAGGGGGAGTATGGGTTTCAAAATGATTAACTCTGATCAATTACATTTGAAAAACATACTCCTCCTGTGGAAGATATTTCCAAAATCTTCCACAGGGGTAGTGTGGATTTCAACTGGAATAGCCCAATTATGTTTAAGTTTGATTGAAAATAGGTTTTTGGTCTTGCATGGTCAGTAGCAAACATGAAGCAGTCTCTATTTCTCCATTATGCCATATGCTATGTGTCCTAGAGCGGTCAGGTATTTATTAACTCTCTTCACGCGGATGTCGACTGCAGACTACATGTTTTTCAAAAAAACAATTCAAAAATTCAAAAATTTCAGAAATGTAAATTTTCATGACCATATTTGGAATCAGCATGAAAAATGCATTAAAATGAGTACAAACAATCCTTGAATTGGTTCAATAGTTCTTAAGATAGTTCTTGATATTTTGAGAAAATATTTCAAAACTTGAAGCGCATGGCTAGCACACAGAGTATTAATGTAAACAGTTAGCTGATGTGGAAACAATCTTATGTAGCCAACAAGTGTTGCATGTGTGGCTGAAGAGTTGTCTCTGGCTAGCTCCAGAATGTGACAATTGTAGCTGCCAGTTTTTTATTGTATTCAAATGCCTCTAAATTGCCTATTACACAGTTTTCAATGAAAAAATAGTTTATTTTGGGCAGAGTTTTTCACAATTATTCAGACTTCTCACAGTTAACTGCCACCAATACCAGATAAAACTAGATGATATGCATCAAAACCCAAAATTTTATATAACTTGGTTAATTTCAGTGATTTAAAAGCAACCTTTTCAGATGATCCACAAACTAATAGTTCCTAGTCATATTTTCATGCATTGCGTGTCCCAGAGGTATATAACCTCTAACATTTTGGGATTTTTTCTACAGAAACATTTTGCTTGCAGTTGAGTACATCCTTAAATTATGTTATATAGTTAACTTCAATATTAAAGGGATAATTGATGATACACTAATAAAGAAACCCCCAGTGAACAGACAATGTTAATGCTCCATCCAAGACAAATATGTGACCCATTCTGACAAAACCAGGAGCAGGTCGCATTTTTGACATTTCATGATTTGAATAAAAATGTAAACACAGGACAATTAGCTTCAAAATGATACCAAAATTATATACATAGCATCAATACTTTTTAAGATATGGATGATTTTGTAAATGATACCTTGATATTTTTGCCAAACTGCTAGTAATAGAGGTTATCCACTTTACTCATGTGTGACTTCTAACAAAAGGCGCTGATTCCCGTAGTATTCCTCATTCAAACCAATTCAATGCACAACCTCAGAGTTTCCTGCATGACTTTGTCGGGCTATTTTGAAATAATTATGGTTGCACATGTATAGGTACTTCTTTTGAAAGTCCTAAACAAGGTATAGCAGTCGCTGATAGGATATGCAGCTTATAGAACTAATTAGTTTGCTGCTTTACATAGGATTGAATCTGAGCGAATATACCTATATATTTGTCTCAGGATTGAATAGGGATTATCATAGTTCAACTGTCAATTATTGATTAAATAAAAGCCAAATACCGTGAAATTAAGAATTCCAAAATTTGATTTTTTTTATGGGAATATCATCTTTAAAGGCGGGTAACTCAAAAACATGTCTGGCGACTTGTTCCGGGTTTTGTTGGATCTGGTCAAATATAAGACCCAAATTATTTTGGCAAGGATTACAAGTTAAAGGATGGATGCCAGACTGAGAAATGTAAATATTTTGAACATCTTCATAATCATATTTTGAACAGTAATAATAAAAGTTAAATGTATTAGACCGGAAATTGTGAGTATGTTGGTCAATTGTCAGTAGTTCTGATTCATCATTTTTTTTAAATCTATTTATTATACAAGTATACAGCACTTCCAATTAACTTCAGTTAGGTTGGTTGGCTTCCCTTTATTTGCTTTGTTATTTAATAAAAATGGTTTCCATAATGCAATCAAGCCTCTTCTATGACATGTGAAATTGATTCATTTTGCTGTACAAATAATGCAATCAGCATTGCCTTATAATCTTCACATGGCAAACAATCTTCATCATCAGCCGTATTCAGCCCACTACAGAGCGAAAGCCTCCCTAAGTTGGCACCAAAGATTCCTGTCATTTGCTTTTGCCATCCACCTGATCCCTATGAAACTTGCTCATCCCTCCATCTGACCACTTTTTCATCTTTATTGTGTGGATTATGTCCGTAACTTATGTTTGGCTCCTGATCCATGCCACTATTTTTCTGTCCTTTTGGTGAAGCCCAGCATACATCTTTCCATGCTATGCTGTGCAGTTTTCAGTTTTTGCTCCATCCTCTAAGTGGCCATGTTTCAGCTCCATAGGTCATGGCTGGTAGTACACATTGGTTGAAAACCTTTCGTTTCAGACAAGTTGGCATCTTGCTTCTCATGATGTCATTGAGCTTACCAAATGCACACCAACCAGCACTATAGTCCTCCTTTATACTTCATCCATGTGATTGTGAGTTATGTTGATTAGTTGTCATAAGTACACATATTGGTCCATCTTGAACATGACTCTCATCTTTTTCATGTTAATCTTTAGTCCCACTTGGTTACTACATTGGTTCAGATCATTGATCATTTCTCTTAGATCGTTAGCTTTGTCTGTTATTATGACTATGTCATCTGCGAAGCGAAGGTGATTTAGGTTGTCTCCGTTTATGCTGATGCCCAGTCCAGGTGACGTATAATTTCTTGAAGTGCCGCATTAAACAGTTTAGGTGAAATGGTTTCACCTTGTCGCACCCCTCGTTGGATAGATATCTTATCACTGTCCTTGTGGAGGCGGATTATTGAAGTGCCCTTGCTGTAGATAGTATTTATTATCTGGATGTATCGAGGATGGACGCCTTGCTGTTTGAGGGCTGTGATGACTGCCTGGATCTCAATGCTATCAAAAGCTTTTTCTTTTCGTAGTCAATGAATCCAAGGCACAGTGGCTGTCTATATTTATCTGTGGCTAAAAACAATATAAAACAAAAGAATTTGAACACTGTTTTTGCCAATATCTTAAAAACAATATTGGCGACATCCAACTCATTCCCCTTGATCATGTCACATTTGTTATTATGATAATGAGCTCATTTTACATATTTTGCACTGAAATTAGCCCTCTGTCCATTAGGATGCTCCATTTCTTTAATAGATAGGTGGCTTAAATTTAGATATCCTAGGATAGGCACTAGAAACTCCAACCACTTTTGGAGGGCTAACTTGCATATTCACAAACTTTTTTCAACAACAAAAAATCTTTCAAAAATAATGCATCAAGGTGGAGTCATTGTTGTCAACATTTTTATATAAGCAGAGATCCACAAAATTCTACCTATTCTTAGTGTTTATTGAAGATAATATCACTTGAATTCATCCAATCAATTTTGCACTAGGACGGATATCCAGTAAATGAAGAACCTGAACTTCATCAATTATTCTATCAGTAACATCACAGAGCTTGCTATCTATTCTAATCATTATCTAATTATTTTTGCTATATCCACCAGAAAATTATGTGGGCCCCATGGAGTACAATTGACATTTGTAGGAGCTAGAAGTACATCACAAAAGAGGTTATTCTTGAGAGCTAATTTTTAATTAGATCGGTTTAAAGATGCACACACCAATCTCAGTAAGATCAATCCTTTATTTTGGTCTGTTAATATAGTTTGTTTACCTAACACTACTTTGGCAAGTTGACCATATTGCATGAAGATCAAATTAGCCTGGACCATTTACTCAAGACTATTCTATAGTGATTAGCTATAATCATGATTGTTCTAATTATTTCTGAGTATCAGCATGGACTTCAAAATAGGGGATATTTAACTGTACTTTGCGGAAATCTGGTAATGCATTGTATGCATCAGATAAGAAAAGTCTAGAGAAATTTCAGAAAAAAAAGCGGTACATTTACCAAATAGGGTGTAACTTGCTAGACTTGAGTCCAGTCCTTAAGGATTTAGGGATAGGGTTTAGGGTTGGGGTAGGTTAGTCTTGTAATAAGACTAGTAGAGTTGCACCCTATTCAGTAATCGCTCCATTAAGCAACTTGAGTCCAGTAGGAGTTTAGGGTTTAGGATTGGGGTAGGGCAGCCTTGTAATAAGACTAGTAGAGTTGCACCCTATTCAGTAATCGCTCCATTAAGCAACTTGAGTCCAGTAGGAGTTTAGGGTTTAGGATTGGGGTAGGGCAGCCTTGTAATAAGACTAGTAGAGTTGCACCCTATTCCGTAATCGCTCCATTAAGCAACTTGAGTCCAGTAGGAGTTTAGGGTTTAGGATTGGGGTAGGGCAGCCTTGTAATAAGACTAGTAGAGTTGCACCCTATTCAGTAATCGCTCCATTAAGCAACTTGAGTCCAGTAGGAGTTTAGGGTTTAGGATTGGGGTAGGGCAGCCTTGTAATAAGACTAGTAGAGTTGCACCCTATTCCGTAATCGCTCCAAAAAAGCCTGCAGTATGTCAATATAAGCATGCATACAAAACATAATTACATATTCTTTGACCCCCTCCCTCCAACAACTGTTTTATACTTGTACATGTGTAATAAATCTTTGCAACATATTTCTCAATATCCCTTTAAACAATCTCTACATACTCCAGGGAGCTAAGCATTTGAACTTATTACCAAACCACAGAATTTCAATCTGTATGCACATAGCAATTCCACATAAACCCATTCACAGATTGTAATCTTATATGTAAGTATTACTTAGCAATTGAATGTATTTCAAAAAAATCAAGTATTCAATTAACCATGTCAGTTAGGTCAGACAATCTTAAAATTTACTGATTTTTATCAAGTCTTGCAGTTTGAAATCAAACTTATTGCAATGAATTATGTATTTCAAAAATCAAATTCAAGTTATTCAAAATAAATCATGTCAGTTGGATTGGTGGATCTTAAGATTGACTGATTTTGCGTTCAACTCAAGCAGGTTGAATGTAAACTTATATGTGACTGCAATGAATTAATACTATATAGCATCCATCGTCTAGAGGAAGTACTGGCGTCATTCATTTGTTGGCGTGTTTTTAAAGGTGGACCATTTGATTAGAGTGTGTTGGCCCCTTCCTTATGCCTCATTGAACATCAAATTGAACTATTGCTTACTGTCAAGCTCCTATACAAATGCATATCCTACCACTGCTTTGATAAGAGTTATTCTTAGGTTTTCTGCTGATGTCATTGATTTATATTCTTGACTTAGCCAGATGATTTATGTATCATAGAATCTGCTGTATGCGTATTGTAAAAGTTTGGTTATTATGTCCAAAACATGGATTTTTTAATCTGATTTTGTAAGAGTGACATTTGCAATCTACTGTACACATCAACTTATTTATACATCTGCAATCTACAGTAGATGGTAACTTACACGTCTGCTGTCTACAGTAGACAGCCACTTACACATCTGCTGTCTACAGTAGACAGCCACTTACACATCTGCTATCAAATGCTATCTACAGCAGACATCTGCAATATCTACTTTCTGCATAATACATCAAGTGGTATATCTGCTATCTACAGAAGATAGCAACAAGCACATGAGTAATCTTAATCTACAGTAGTGCATGTCTGCTTTCTTCATAATACAGCAACTAACATATCTGCTAGCTACAGCAGATAGCAACAAATGCATTATGCAGTAACTAGCTTAACTTCTATCTACAGTAGATAGCAAGAAAAAGACAGCCACTTACACATCTGCTCTCAAATGCAATCTACAGCAGACATCTGCAATATCTGCTTTCTGCATTATACAGCAAGGAGTATATCTGCTATCTACAGAAGATAGCAACAAGCACATGAGTAATCCTAATCTACAGTAGTGCATGTCTGTTTTCTTCATAATACAGCAACTACACACTAAAAACTACGGGGTTATATTTTCCGTGGTCATTTTGAATTGACCACGTTTGGGGTTGTTTTGACCCTTCAAGGGGGTTATACTGTTTTAATTTGACCACATTCACGAGGTCATTTTAGCCACGACGAACGTGGTCAAAAACTTAGTAGTCATTTTGCCGATACCGTCGCGCATTGATATCAGTTTCAATCTTCCGCTTCGAAAATCTCAATTCATAAATGAGTTTAAACATGAGCTGCAATTAATGTTTGTTGATTAATAAATAAAACTAATTTTTTGACCGAAGTTACCCAATTTGTCAACTTTATAATGACTTGCATTTGAACTATTTGCACACACGGTGTGCATCGGCTCACGTGGTCACATCAGCGCCATATTTGTTCTGATTGTGCAGCTCAGCGGATTGTCGTGTGTGCTTGTCTGCATGATGGAATATGAAAAGTTAGTTGAACAGTGAGACTGCAAGGATGCATAGACCCTTGTCTATAACGCAGATTCATTCAATTTCATGCTGTCGTGGCTGGTGTCTTGGCTGCAGTTGTTATAATATCATGTAAGCTTATAATACGTGAACTGTCATAGGCGATGACTGACTGTGTGTGAGTGTGATACACAGATGCATTTTACAGTTTGCTGTTTATGTAATGCTTTCTCTGTGCAGAAACACACTTATGTCCTGGTGGGACCAGCATGACCATAGGCCTACTAAAAAATCCAAACAACCCCTAAATGTGGTTATTGAGTAACCCTATAAAACAACCCTTTCAAATGGGTCATTTCATTTGACCCGAAATGAGGTCATTAAGTAACCCAATAAGGCAACCCTTTTGAAGGGTCATTTCATTTGACCCCGAAATGTGGTAATATTTTGACCCCAATGGGGTTACTATTTGACCCAAATACGTAGTCATTGCAATGACCCCGCCCAATGGGGTCAAAATGACCCCGTTAGTGGTATGGTGTTTAGTTGATAACTATGCTGGGGTCAAAAATGACCCCGTTTGGGTCATTTTTTGACCCCGTAGTTTTAAGTGTGTAACCTATCTGCTATATAGGCCTACAGCAGATAGCAACAGATACATCAGCAATCTATAGTACACCGTATTTGCTTTCTTCATTTACAGTAACTAACACATCTGCTATCTACAGTAGATAGCAACAAATTATGTAAGCTAAAGTAGCATATCTGCTTTCTTCATTATATAGCAACTAACACATCTGCTATCTACAGTAGATAGCAACAAATGCATTATGCAGTAACTAGCTTAACTTCTATCTACAGTAGATAGCAAGAAAAATGCATCCACAATCTATAGTAGACCGTATCTGCTTTCTTTTCTCTTTAGTTATAAAAAAAGTAGTGGGTAAATTGAAGAAAAATGCTAAAGAAGGGAAGTGTGACCTTCAAATGGGGTTATCTGAATGATTCCATTTGAAATCTTTACCTTTTTGTGAAAATCCTGTCTTATATATGGGGTGAATAGATTTTAACTAGAATACCCCATTCAATTTTGATGTGACCCTTGCTCTGTAAAATTTGACATCTATATTTATATACCCAAAATAGATCATGCTTTCCGTAAAAGCAGTGTTGTTATACTGTCAAATTGCAACCAAATTAGATTAAAGCCCCTGGTTTATTTATTGTATGAGACAAGAAGGATATCAAATAACATAATAAGTGCTTTGTTCTGTTCTGTTGATATGCCTATCATATTCTCTTTGGCTGAAAAGAGAGACATGTTGGATGTCATAATCAGACTAACCTAAAGTAATGACCCCATTAATGCAGTGCATGGTGTAGCCAGGGGGGACACGAGGGAACTGATGCCCCCTGTTAGAAGTTTGGCCCTTCTTGTCCCCTGTGGGATGCTGGCTGACCTAATATTTATGATTTTCAGGCCTTTTGTACTTTTTAGCACATTTTCACATTTTTAAATCAAACTTCCCCTTGAAGGTTAACTTGCCCCCGTGTCCCGCCCCGCTGAAAAGGTTGTTACTACGCCAATGATTTTACACATTTGTAATGTACTTTAATGAACTAACATAGTCTGCAAAAATCAAGGCCTTAAAGGTGCTTTATTTGTGGCAAAATTTGATATTTTTAATAAAATCTCTTGACCTGAGATTTAATTAATACGGTCAAAATATTAGACCAACTTCTATGTGTTTGAAATAAATAAATAATTAAATAAATAAATACCCGACACTTATAATGCACCTTTGGAGGATTCAAAGTGCAGAACACGTAAAACAAACTTTAAAAACACAGCATAATATAAACCAGAAATGTATTGTTGCACACATTTTTTTTTCAGCTGAATTTTTCCAAGATTTTCAAACATTTGCCCACAAATTTGAGAAAAGTTGTAAAAACTTTAGCAAGTTGTTTTGCTAAAATATTTGACTTTTGACATAACGATGGGTCCATAATTTATTTCTTGGATAATCAGTATATGGTAGGCCTGAGCGCAAGAAGACCGTAAGTCCACTTGGCCCCTCAACATGTATATACTAAAGTTGCGTATAGTTTTGTATAGTTTGGTAATGTTTTATGCATGTTCAGGGGCCAAAAAAAATCTTTCACAACATTTCGCAGATGTTTTCACCCTGGAACATGTATTAAACATTATAAAACCCTAAGAAACTATATGTAACTTTAGTGTATACATGTTGAGGGGCCAAGTGGACTTACGGTTTTCTTGCGCTCAGGTCTTCATATGGTAGGCCTGTTATCGACACATGATTTCTAATTCAACACTTCGTTGGGGAAAAAATATGACAATCGACATGTGTCGGAACTCGTAATGAGATTTAAAAATGCTGAAAAAAGTTGATAGATAAGTTTAAAATCACACCGATATGAGTTACGATTGCCGACTTCCGGTGTAAACATACTTGCTGATTCGTTCTACTTCCAGGTTTGGGTCAACTTAGGGAGGTAATTTTTTACTTTCCGATGAAAACATGATCATTCGGTAAGCTTATTCGGACAAAATAGCATGGAAATTTCTTTTTTTTTCCTTTTTGACATGTGTCGTAAAGTGTCGAAAAAGGAAAATTCATTTTGACATGTCGGATTTAGGGTCATATCGATGATAATACGACACATATGACAGTCGATAACAGCCCTAGAATATGGATGATTCCACTGTCAAATTTTCTGCGGCATATCGTTACCCAAACCAAACTTGAGTACTGATAGTGGATATTTTCACTATGAAAAGAGTGAAAATGAAACCACTGTGAGAATTTCCAGCCCCGGTGGGTTCAGTCTTCACTGACAATGTGTACGCATGATGGTTCCAATTAGGGGTACTTTTCAAGAAATGTCCGCGGAATTTTTAAGGACAAAATTGTTTGCGATTGTCCAAATTAGGGGTGTTTTGGAGCAAAATTGTCCTTGAAATGGAAAATAGGGTGTATTTCTAGGACTTTCGTCCACGTTTTACCGCTACAGTTTTCGTTATTGTCCTCATTTCCCTGTGAAATAGGGGGAAATTCAAAAGCGTCCTTGAAATGGTAAAAATAGGGGTATTTATTTCGGAAAAATGTCCTTGATTCCTCGTAATAAGGGGTGAAATGAAAATCGTCCTCAAAATGATAAAAATAGGGAGGTATTTGGGGGCAAGTTTTCCTTGATTTCGTGCAAAATAGGGGGTAAAATTGCTGCAAATGTCCTCGATTCCCCGTGAAATAGGGGTCATTTTCAAATCCTGGAACGGTCATACGTCCTACCTTTAAATACAAACTGAACCCACCGGGTTTCCAGCTATACCCCTCTTGGGCTGCCTGTCTCTCGCTCTCTCCCTCTTGCTCTCCTCTTCTCTCCCTCTCGCTTTCTCGGTGATTCTTACATTCACAGTAATCATCAGGATCTGTATTAATTAAATTTTAAATGACATTCAATCACTGAATTTCTTGTCACCTTATACAACAAACTGTTATTTTTAAATTACCACAAAATTATCAAAAAAGGAAATATAATATGATTGTGGTTAACAAAAAAAAAATCAATTTAACATGCCCTAACATGTCAAATCTTAAAAACAGCAGTATTTGAATTAGGTAACACTTTCACATATGAATAAAAACTTAGCAAAAATAATCAGGCTTCCCTTGTCTTTGAGTTTATATTCAATATCTTAAGTGTCTTCATTTCTTTCAATTTTTTATGGCCTGTTTTTCAAACGTGTATATGTGGTGTAATCAGTCTGAAAGCGGACATATTCAATTTTTAGTTTCTTATAGGATTGTAAACAGCATTTACAAAGCTACATTTTGCAGAAAACCCCATTGAATTTTGACAACCAGTTCAAAAGATATGAACATTTACAGAGTTTCCAAAACAATAGGAAACAAAAAGAAACACTTCCTTTGTTTGGCTATATCTCAAAATCAATATATCTGAGTTCCGACTGATTTTGCTTGATCACATCACATCACATATTTGATGAATATTGTATAAATGCAATGGGTTTGACACCTTCCCAATAGCAGCTGATATTATTTGCAAGTGCTTCAATTGTGTCAAGATTATGGAAGTTTATAAGATAATGGACTATTCTGATAGAATTCCACACTCCCCTGTGGAAGATTTAGCTAAGTCTTCCACAGTATGGATTTGAAATAGAATAGATAATTGAAATACTCACTCCGGCCAGTTGAGGGAGATAAGGTAAGTCATATATAGGAGGAGTATCATCATGGGTTTCAAAATAATCACAACCCTAGCCAATTCCATTTGAAAATCATAATCCCTCTGTCTGTTGAAGCAGGGGTGTGAAATCTCCTCTTTTAAGCTGAATTCCTCTTTTTTTTAAATTTCTTTTGAGGCAAAATTTTAGCTTTTTCTTTTATTTCCAGCCCATTTTGAGCTTTTCCTCTTTTCCTCTTTTTTGAACAAAGTTCCTCTTTTCAATAGAGATCACTCACACCCCTGGTGAAGACTTTTCTCAAAGGGGTTTGACCCGATCAACAGCCTCATCCCCAATCTTCTTGCATAAAAATTGAGATTTCGGTATCTGAAGAAAGCTCATATTTTCTCATACCCATATAAATGTACACTGAGTGGAAATAGTGGAAAAAAAGATTGAGAGAGTGGAAAAAATATCACTCTAAAAGGATTGAAAAAGTAATCTCTCAAAAGAGCGAATATTGCCTAAAGAAAATGTACTTTCTTTCATTTTAGAGTGTTTTCCACTAAAAAATGGGTTGTTCTTTGTTCAACTCCTTGAAAGAGTGGAAATTCACTCTTTTACATTCAGAGATTTCCGAGATAATAATATTATAAAGTTCTTATGGGAATGTGTGCAAATAATAAAGAGACCCAGTTTTAATTTGTTTTGAAAATATCAGCAATGCTAAGTATCTTTCCATTATACATGTATGACCTAATTAATCTTATAACCATTATTGCACTATAGACATAAATAGGGCACATCAAATAGGCAATTGTAATTCTGATTTTTATAAACTATTAAATGTGACAGATTTTTGTGAAAGATTAGGCAAAATAAAATGAATAGTATACTTTAAAGCTGCCGCACACTTTTTATTTTACAAAAATATTGGTAAAAATATATCTTAAAGTATTTTTTGGAAGAAATGTGTGATTAACACTGTACTGTAGATAGTGAAAATATTTCATTATATGTGCATGTCGCATTTTGAAAGTTTCAGGAATCTCAAACTTATTTTGATTCAGTTGTGAGTCGAAAAAAAAATTAAAAAATCTGAATTGGATTTCGAAATCTTTGCAAGCTTTTTTTTCCTAATTAGGCACATGTTGGTTTAAATTTTGTAAACTATTTTAAAGGATTCAGAACTATTAGAATGTAGGCTATCTATTATAGTGGTAATTTCTTCTACAATCAGTTTTCTGATTCACTGATGATTACTAAGGCCAAAAAAAGGTTTGTCTCAAAGCTTGCACGCACGTTTGTAAAATCGCGCAATTTGAAGAAAAAGAAATGCAGAAATTTTTTTTATTAAAAAAAAAATGTTATTTTCTCAAAATACCATAAAAATACCAAATGGGAGGGGGGAGGTGTTCTCAGTACAAATGACCATACAGAGATGTGTCGCAAATATGGGTCTCATTTTCAGGCCTCGGGTATATAACAATGGCTCTCTTTTCTAGGTCACTTTGGTATAAAAATGGGTTATTTGATGTTTTGAAACAATACTTCTTAACTGGACCCCAAATTTAATACAAAAATAAAGATTTCATGTAAAACCAAAAATTGGCCAAAAATTTGGGGCCTTGGGTATAAAAATTGGTCAAATTTTCTTGGAACATCTAGCTGTATAATTTGAAGTCCACACTCAAGTTCTTGGTGGTGATCCGTACACAAACCAAACTTGAATACACTGAGACTACACCTCTGGCGGTGTATATTATGTGTTTATTTCTAATATGGAAAAGCATGAGCATTTGAAAAATTTCAGAAAATACTAAAATTTCGATGCTCACAGATGTCTGGTTTTCTGACATGCCCCGAAGGAAATATGTCAATCTTGTGGAAAAAAAGTGGGCTCTTTTGAAATTGCCCCCAAATGTATTGCTGTAGTTTTTGGTAATTTAGGTAGGCAACCTGGTTTGCAATGTCAAATAATGATACTGAAATAATATGATCAGAAATAGGTCATGAGACAAAGACATAAATAGAAAAGTCTCATTATAAGTTTTGAAGCGCATTCAATTACCAATATTTCTTTGAAGTACAAAATATGATTTCCCTGAAGCGGAAAAGATGGATTTAAAAAAATCAAGATAATTGTATGACAGGGAATAGTGAAGGAAATCGTGATATGTCTCTTAAAGTCATTTTGTTTTTAGTAGAAACATACACGACAGAATAAGCCCTAATCAGTATCATATATAGACCAGAGGTACCCAAACTGTGGACTGCGACCTTTTTGGGGTTGTGGCCTCTTCTTAAAGCCATATTATAACATTTGCTGTTGAGGACGCCCTCACTGATTTTTTAAAATTCATTTTTTACACGATTATATTGTACTTTATTAAACCAATATACCCTGCAAAAATCAAGACTCTAGGTGCTGTAGTTTTGTCAAAATCCGAGATTTCCGGCGTCTTATTATTGCGATGGAATTATTAGTCGAACGCATACACGATGTTCATAACACACAGTAGGGGGCCTACGTACACGGCGTATGGGACGGTGATCTACACAACAAAGGGTCGTACCATAACATGACCGAAGGAGTGGTACGTATTGGCGACATACGTGCTGGTAGTAAATTCAATTTTCTTTGCTTTGCCGTAGTTGTTCGAAAAAAAAATAAAAGGGGATATATCTGACAGTAAAAACTAACATTTTATGTCAAAGAATTGCTAATCTATTTTGTATGATAATGTTATAATATTGCTTTAAGGGCTGGGGTATGAGCGTTTGGACAGTATTTATTTTGGGACATTAGAGCACATCAGACATATCGAATTGCATTCTGAATCGAAGAATGTCATTCTGATATCAAATAATTTTCATTTTTGAAATTCGCAATTTGATACACATTTTATGGCAAATCATTAAAAATTGATATTTTTGATATTTAACAGTACTTGAAGTAAACTTTATACTTAAAGTGTATGTAGGTGGGATGAAAAGCCGACGATCAATTGAAAATTGTGACCTTTCGTATTGAAGATATGGATTTTTTTTCCCAAAACACCAAAAAAAAAGGTCTTTTTGGGAAAAAATCCATATCTTCAATATGAAAGGTCAAAATTTTCAATTGACCGTCGGCTTTTCCTCCCTGCTACATACACTTTAAGAATATATCATTAGATTTATATAATTTACTTGAGGACTGTTATATATCAAAATTTGAAAAATATCAAATTTTATAATTTGTCATAAAATTTGTATTATATTGTGATTTTAAAAAATGAAAATTATTTGATATCAGAAAGATATGCTTCGTATTCAGAATGCAATTCGATAGGTCTGAGGTGCTCTCATGTCCCACAAAAAAATACTGTAAAAACATAATAAACGCTCATTTGGATCCCTTAAGAAAGTACTACACCCCTGTGGTAAATTTGTGACTATTTTGGCATTTTTCTCAAAAAATAATAACACACTGGTAACAAAAGTTATGTATATTATTGGGGCAAGGAATCCAATGACTACACTGCAATTTCAGTAACTCAAGATAAGCGGTTCAGTATATATGATAGAAAATGAGGTACATCCTAGCGGTACTTCTTTTCTTATCATAAATAACGTACCGCTTGTCTTGAGTCACTGAAATTCCAGTGTAGTAATTGGATTACTTGCCCCTATAATATACAGAACTTTTGTTACCACTGTGTTATTAGTTTTTGAGAAAAATCCAAAAATAGACACAAATTTATCGAGGGGTGTAGTACCCCCTTAAAGGGGTTGTAGGACTTGTTGGAAAAAATGAAAAAAATACATATCTGTGCATATTGGTCATGTAAACCATTTTGACCCATTTTAGCAATACAAATTTAGCATGCTTCTCACAAATTTGTCCCAGTAAAGTCATTTTGGCAACCGGTCAGCAGAAGGACTCAGAAATTGAACCCCCTTTGGAAATTTTGCCTAGAACGCTGCTGAGAAATTTTGGAAAGTAATATGGGAATAACATGGGAAAAAAGTTTGGGAAGGCCTGATAAACCTTTATTTTTTTTTTGATACACGAACATGACAAAAGCATTTGACAAGACAGAACATTTTTGTAACTGTACGACAATCTGTGGTGGAACCAGGGGGATGGAGAGGAGCCCCAAGTGTCCAGAGGCATTAGGGGTCCAGGGATAAACCGGGGGGGCATAGTGCTTGGCGGTTTTAGCTAATGGGTGTATGGATTTCATCTAAAAGATCCCAACATCATCTTCTTTTGTGAGATAATCTTTGTTCAACTCTCAATTACCAATGTTTTATTACTTTGCTTGTCAATGTCCCAACTTTTATATGTCATGTGCCAGTCATAAAATATGTAAGTGGTGGTCATACAATATATGAAGCACACTGTGTAGAAGATGGAATTGAAATTTCTGAGGATTTAAAAAAAAAATCAGAATTTGACCTAAACATGACCATATGTGACCATCCAGCACAACTGAGCCCTGAAGTCGCCAATCATCATTTTTGAGATATTCAACCAAAATATTCTGCTTAAAATTAGCTTTAAAATGATATATATCATGTCTATAGTACTTGACATTTAAGTAGTGAAAAATCAATAAAACAGTCAATAAATCCTTTGTTTCCTATTGTTTATTGTTAAGTTCAATGGAGCATATCTCAATAGTGGCACTGGAGACATCCGGGCTCAGTTGTGGTGGATGGTCACATATTTGAAATCAATTTGAAGAATGCATTCAAATGATACAAACATGCCTCCTATTTTACAGACTGTTCTTAAGATAAGCAGAGGCGATGCCCGGGGGAATGGGGGAAATTTCCCCCTCCCCTCAGTCAAAACTCTTGCTCCCTAGTTTCCCCCAGTAAAAATCCAATATTAGAAAAATTTCCACATTTGCAGCAATTTTGAGCAAAATTTGTTGATTTTATCCCTCTGAAATTCACTTTGCCCCCTCCTGAAAAAAATCATGGCCCTGCCAGCGCCACTGAAGATAGGTAGAATTTCCAAATGAAACTATTTGGTAATATTTGAAACAATATAGGTAACAGCAGCATGTAAGCATTAACCAGAGATGTACAACACTGATAGATCAGAGAGGACAGCCAGACAATGAAAGCAGATTTGATCATCTTGTGGGGGTGGATCAGGGACTCTCTAGAAATGATAATAAAAGTCAAAGGTACATGGCTGCACCACTAGAGACCAGAGGAGGAATAATGTGTGTTCTCCTACATTTCCCATAATGCAATTCATAATTCCACTACATGTTTAAAGTATGGTAGCCTATGGTTTTAAAATAATGCATTTGAGTCAGTGAAGTGGCATTAATCATTACATAAACAACATGCAAAATGAATTAATTATATTGGTGAGCCTGTTTCCGAGTCTCCAAATCATGTTAGTCCCAATCATGACACTAATTGAAGAAATTACTTTGCAACAGTCATCATACATACACGCAGAAGTTTCATAGGATGCAATTACAAGATTACATTTACATAAATATTATGCAAAAAACCTCTTTCATCTGGCCATGATGGGACCAAGCATTGGTTGGATAAGTGAAAAATATGGATAAGTGAATCATGTTTAATTCTGCATTGAATGTCCCATGTACTAAAATTGGGACAACACAGATCGTTGGAACATTGGGTAATAAAATTAAAAACAGGCATTTGAGTACTTTATGCATGATATGTCATTTTAAGCATTCAGACTATAGAATTAAAGTGCCAAATCATCAAACGCATGTATTTGTGGGAATAACCATATATAAGAGTTCTGGTTAAGAGAGGTTGGCTGGTGGTATTTGTTAAATAGTTTGTAGATGAGGCCTAGCCTGCCTCATGCGTTGTAGTCCCCGGTTGCAGTAGACCATTCCATTCTTTAGCAGCTGCAACAGGAAACCCGCTTTCTCCAGCAAAAAAGTTGCCATTGTAACATAATCTGATCAGGGACCGTATAATCAGACCAAAGTTTGCAATAATGAAATAATTGAGATATAGGCAAAAATAAAGAAAACATAAGAAAATTGACATGAAAATAAAGCTCGTAATTTTATAAGTATACCAGGTACTTCAATATCAGTAAGGCCCCCCCCCCCAACATTGTTTGCTTGTCCTCTACCAACCGACCCTAATCTGGAAAATCTGGAAAAAGTTGTTTTTTTTGTTTTACTCTACAAATGAGTACTGACCCTAATTTTGGAAATTCTTGAAAAAGGTTTTTTTTTTCTTTCAACATTTTTGACATCCTGAAAAGTTTTTTTTACAGTTTCTACACACTTCTAAACTGTTTTAAAAATATGAATGAATTGGTAATATCCCAATTCACAACTATTTGGGCTATTTATTAAGCTAATTAAAGGCATACAGTCATGTTTTGGCTATCCTTTAAAAAAAAAAAGATTTTTTAAATCCCGATCGACCGACCCAATTCTGAAAAAGTTGTGGAGGACAAGCAAACAATCTTTTTTTTTTTGGCCTAAGCTGAGATACATAGCAAGTTTAGGGATGATGAAATCTCTTTTTTTTTAAATCCGACAAGGTTATACAATATATTCCTGCATTGAATGATGGGAAAGCGTTTATATCAACAAAGGTCCTAGACACCTGCTAGGTTGTCTTGTATTCTGCTAGATTGATTAAAGGAAAATATATCCCCATAATGTTGCCATTTTATAAGTCAACCCTTTTCAATAACCCTGGAATATTTTTGTGGGTAATTTTTTTTATCTGTTTATGTTACCAAGGAATGAAGTAAAATGAACCCAAATTGGGTTACTCTATTTGAAATCCATACACCCCATGGAAGACATGACCTTTAATATTCCACATAGGAAGTGTGATTTTGAAATGGGGTTACCTGAACAGGGTAAACCTTCCATATAATTTGCATTCCTAACTCAACCTCTAAAGAGAATTTCAATACTCCCTCATCCCCTGCCCCAAATAGTGTGAAATTAACATTGGCCTTGAAAACATAAAATTTCACCTTTATTTTAGGCTGAAATAGTGTAAAATTGAAATTTGATCCAGTAAACACAAAATTTCATCTTTATTTTGAGCTAAAATAGGGCAAAATTGAGATTTGGTCAGGTAAACACAATTTTCGTGCTAACGCAGGCCCAAAATGATTTGAGAAATGTTTGATCTTTGAAACTGACCCTGATATGCCACTGACCATGTAAATATTTTGACACCCCAACAAATAATTTTTTTTAAATTGATGAAGACCACACTGGATGTGATGTGATCAAGCAAAATCAGTCAGAAGTCGGAAATATTGATTTTAAGATATAGCCAAATAAAAAAAATATTTCCTTTTGTTTCCCATTGTTTTCGAAATTCTTTTAACTGTTCAGACTTTTGAACTTGTTTTTTAAATTTCAACGAGGTATTTTGCTAAATGTAGCTTTGCAAATGCTTATTACAATCCAATAAGAAACTGAAAATTGAATATGCACTGCAAAAAGTGTTTAGGAATTAAACACTTTTCTAAACACTATCTTGCACCACATTTTTAAACATGTTTAAATGCTACACATGTTTAGGAATTTGATGGGCTGTGTTTAGGAAATTTGACATTGGTGTTTAGGAATCAAACATGTTTAGAAACGTGGTGCAAGAAAAGTGTTTTATTCCTAAAAACCAATGTCAAATTCCAAAACATCATGTGTTAAATTCCTAAACACATAACCATCAAATTCCTAAACATGTGTAGCATTTAAACATGTTTAAAAACATGGTGCAAGATAGTGTTTAGAAAAGTGTTTAATTCCTAAACACACTTTTTGCAGTGCGCTGTCTGCACACCCCATCACGTCAAGTGCCCCGAGATGGAGCGGTTAGTAGCTATATATCAGGGCTGGCTGCCACTATAGGGTTTAGGAATCAAGCATGTTTAGAAATGTGGTGCAAGAAAAGTGTTTAATTCCTAAACACGCTTTTTGCAGTGATGACCGACTTCAGACTGATTTTGCTTGATCACACCACATACGTACTATACTATAGAATCCACATAATGCTTGTTCTAAATGTGCAAAAATCTGATTTTTTTTAGGGTGTTTTGACATCGTGTATCCCTTTAAGCATCACAAACAAGTCCATTACACAGGTGACCTTTTGATATCAACACCAATCACCCAAATGAAATAAGCCATGATTTTTTATGGCCGAACATTTTGTGAAAATCGATGGTGAAGGCATGCATTGTGAATCCAATTGGCTTTATTTAATTACCACCCACCATAGGATCTATAATGTCGGTCCTTATCAGGATATACAACGTTGAATTTCAAAGACATGTGGCTATTCCACTTGAAATCCATACACCCCCTATGAAAGACATGCTCTTAATCTCTCACACAGGGGGTGTAGATTTCAAGTGGAATCACCCATTCAGGTAATCCCATTTGAAATACACACTCTCTGTGTGGGAGATTAAGGTCATGTTTTCCATAGGGGGTGTATGGATTTCAACTGGAATAGCCCAATGTCGGTCCTTATCATGCCATGCAACGTTGAATTTTAAAGACGTTCTATGTACAGGGTAGCTCAGTTAAAGCCATATTCAAACATTTCCATGAGAAATAGAATTGTATTTTTTTGAAATATATAAAAATAATGTTAGTTTTTACTGTCAGATATGCTATTTAATACCGGAGCATATGCCCGGCGCATATGTCGCCAATGCGAGGCACTCATTCGAACTTGAGTCGTGTCAGTTCTTTTGATATGTCACGACTGCCCACTCGCCATGTACGTACTGTGTTATGCATATCGTGTACGCGTTGGACTAATATTTCCATCGTAATAATAACTTTCTTATTAAAACAGTTTATTCAAAATCTCAGATTTTGACAAAACTACAGCTCCTCAAGTCTTCATTTTTGCAGGGTATGCTAGTTTACTAAAGTACACAACAATCGTGTAAAAAACAGAATTTTGACAAAAGCAGATATGCAATAGATTGTGGATGCATTTCTTGCTATCTACTGTAGATAGCAATTGTGTTAATTGCTGTATAATGACAAAAGCAGATGTGTAATAGATTGAGGAGAAATGTTTGTTATCTACTGTAGATAGCGTGTGGGTTAGTTGCTGTATAATGAAGAAAGCAGATATGTAATAGATTGTGGATGCATTTCTTGCTATCTACTGTAGATAGCATATGTGTTAATTGCTGTATAATGAAGAAAGCAGATGTGTAATAGATTGTGGAGAAATTTTTGCTATCTCCTGTAGATAGCGTGTGGGTTAGTTGCTGTAGAATGAAGAAAGCAGATGTGTAATAGATTGTGAATGCATTTCTTGCTATCTACTGTAGATAGCATATGTGTTAATTGCTGTATAATGAAGAAAGCAGATATGTAATAGATTGTGGATGCATTTCTTGCTATCTACTGTAGATAGCATATGTGTTAATTGCTGTATAATGAAGAAAGCAGATGTGTAATAGATTGTGGAGAAATTTTTGCTATCTACTGTAGATAGCGTGTGGGTTAGTTGCTGTATAATGACAAAAGCAGATGTGTAATAGATCGTGAATGCATTTCTTGCTATCTACTGTAGATAGCATATGTGTTAATTGCTGTATAATGAAGAATGCAGATATGTAATAGATTGTGGATGCATTTCTTGCTATCTACTGTAGATAGCAGATGTGTTAATTGCTGTATAATGAAGAAAGCAGATGTGTAATAGATTGTGGAGAAATTTTTGCTATCTACTGTAGATAGCGTGTGGGTTACACTGTAAAAACAGTGTTTAGCGATTAAACACTTTTCTAAACACAATTTTGCCACCACTTTGTAAACATGTTTACAAGCTAAACATCATGTGTCAAACTTCTCAACATTGGTCAGTGATGGTGTTTAATTTCTAAACATCTGACATCCATATTCTAAACATAACGTTTCTAAACACATTCTTGCCACCACTTTCTAAACACTGTTTTTACAGTGTAGTTGCTGTATAATGACAAAAGCAGATGTGTAATAGATCGTGAATGCATTTCTTGCTATCTACTGTAGATAGCATATGTGTTAATTGCTGTATAATGAAGAAAGCAGATGTGTAATAGATTGTGGAGAAATTTTTGCTATCTACTGTAGATAGCGTGTGGGTTAGTTGCTGTAGAATGAAGAAAGCAGATGTGTAATAGATTGTGAATGCATTTCTTGCTATCTACTGTAGATACCATATGTGTTAATTGCTGTATAATGAAGAAAGCAGATATGCAATAGATTGTGGATGCATTTCTTGCTATCTACTGTAGATAGCATATGTGTTAATTGCTGTATAATGAAGAAAGCAGATGTGTAATAGATTGAGGAGAAATTTTTGCTATCTACTGTAGATAGCATATGTGTTAATTGCTGTATAATGAAGAATGCAGATATGTAATAGATTGTGGATGCATTTCTTGCTATTTACTGTAGATAGCAGATGTGTTAGTTGATGTACAATGAAACAAGCAGAGGTGTGCTACAATATTATAAAATATTGTGAAATATATTTTGGCAATTATGTTTGCATAATATTTTGTCAACATTTATGTTCAAATTAAAATGTTTTAAATTTGTTTTCATGTTTTAAATGTTTAAAATACCCTTTATATAACCCAACATTTAAATGTTTTCTATAAAACATTTTGTGTTTGGTATGAGGGTCAGTTGCACATAACTTGAAACTATTGTCTCAAACCTCATTCAAAATAGTTGTATAAATTAACAAAATTTTAGATTTTATGCTAATTATAAGGACTTAAACATGAGGTACGATGGCAAGGAATGATCCTCTCTAATACATTATTTGAATGTGTACAAATGTTAATTAGTTATCCATCTGGTCTGCACATCATTACTATGGTGTAAAAATACCCCATGAGCATAGTACAATCTTCCCATTGCACTTAAAGGAGTATTTCGTGATCCTAGCATCATATTTTTATGACATTTTCCAGTAGATATTCACGAAAAAGCTTATTCCCAAAATTTCAGTTGATTCCGATTTTGCGTTTGCGAGTTATGCATGATTATGTGTTTTACACTGCTCCATAGGCCACTGTTGTAATTTCGTTCTGGTATACCAGAACGAAATTCAAATTTGGCGATATTTTTGCTAAACGAATTTATCTGCAAGAAATATTTGGTACATAAACATTATGTAGCCAGAGGTATCTATCTAGTGGTATCAAAATCTCAACTTTTTTTGAGAAAATTTGGGGATGAGGCTGTGGATCATGAAATGCCCTTTTAAGTAAAAAATGTCTTATTGATTATCTTTAGCACCCTCTGATTTGAATTGGGCTGTTCCGGTTGACATCCATACACCCCATGTGGAAGACATTACCTTAATTTCAAATAGGGTCACTTGAATGGGTGACTTCATTTGAAATCTACACCCCTGTGTATGAGATTAAGGTCATGTATTCCATAGGGGGTGTATGGATTTCAACCGGAATAGCACATTGAATCCACCTGAAAGGCATTTCAGCATTTTAACCACAGGTGTTACTTTCATGATTTCTTCAGCAAACATTTTCAAAGACAATACAATTTAAGAATATGTAACCATTGACTATAACTAACCTTGGGAAAAAAGGTTCAAAGTTATAGTGTTTTTATTGAGACACTCTGTATATTTGTAGCGTGTACAATGAAATAAAAACATAATAGACTTAGGAAATAAAAATAGGCTTGACAAGTGTTAGAAATAAGCCAACATTTTCAAGGACCATTGTAAAATTGACACATGTATTATGTTTCAAGATTGTAACGTCACACTGGTCCATATATACGTGACACTTTATAAGACTGAAACTAAGACCTCATAAGACTTCAGATTCATTAATCAATAATGGGTAAATAAAATATGCATGCTAAATAGCATTTAGGATATTTAGGATTGATGTTGAAGTCAGCATTGAGGTTAATTTGATAATTTGATATTGCAAGATTAGTATGTTTGTTTTGCATGTTTATACAGCTGATTTATATAACAAAATACCTGTACATAGTTTTCTTTGTTTTGACTTCCATATCATAAAGGAAAATACATTGTTGCCAAAATTATAATCAATATTTAAAATCTACTCAATGCTTTTACAGTAAGATTCAAATCAAGTGTCCTCTCAGACTCTTAATTGAAGGTGTTCACCATACTTTAACTGTAGAATAAAATCTGCTTAAATTACTGGAGTGATATTCATGTATTCCAACAGAGAGACCTTACCCTCCTATATCCGCTGCATGTTTAGATGCCGTATTGGTTGCTGCAGAAAATCAACATTTGTATTTATATAGGGAATTTATCTATGCATTATTCAATAGAGTTTAAGGCAATAGCCTTTGAACTAACCCAAACTATCACATGTTTATTTTTTCTTGTTATAGAAACACTCATGGACATAACGCACTGTGGATGGAGTATTAACATGTAGCAGCAGACAAACCTTAGGATAATAAAGTGTTTCTATATTGTGTATGTGGAACTGGAATTATATCCCGAGAACATCAAACCAACCGAGAAGGACTTTTCATATGCACTGTCTGCAACTTACTATGATATTCTAAGTGGATATTAGATCAAACTAACCAGGAATTATATCTCTGTGCAAAAGTACGAGGTAAGCCGGTATACATCTTCATGCTCAGCTTTTTTCAACGGCGTAAAGTGATGAAAATTTGTAAAAAATATGAATTGGTGACCTGGATTGCATCTGCCTGGGTGCTTTTTTTGTCCCTGGTCGCGTGACAGTGTGTGCTCAGTTTATAGTAGGATTGAATGTATATGTGCGTTGTAGCAGGGGTATATATGCCTGCCATCGTCATTGGTCTCTCCGCCCTCTCTCTCTACGAGTCATGTGAGGTGTCAGTGGGTTTTTTTATTAACTAGATTTATTTAATATAAACTTTCCATGCATGTACCTTAGATGATCACACTTCGTTTTGGAATTTCCCACAAATTTTCTTTTTCGTTTGCCACTGACATGTTTCAAACTGAGCATTGTTACGTATGTGTATTTTTTTTATTCATGTAAGTTACAACATGTCATATTTATTTGTTTGTTTGATTTTTTTTTCACTTGGCTCTTAAACTATTTGTTTCATTTTTGCAAGCTTGATTTGAATTTCCAATGGTATGCCTGTAGATTTTGTAATTCATTTGCAATGTTTGAATAACTGGGGTTTCTTTATGGGGTGTGTGTGTAGGGGGGGGGTGTTTTCTTCTGTCTTTGGGGGTGTCTAGTTTATTGGATTGCTTAAATATTTCATCCAAGCAAGTTTTCGTATCCAGAAACAGATGATTTACATTTGCTACATATCCGCTAGTTTATCCATCTTGTCGGAGGTTATTATTAAAATAAAATATTATTGTCTGATTCATTTTCCATGGAAGATATTAAATGCAACTGGACACACACTTTCTGGGAGGAAAAATTGACCAGAATATGCTATCTGCAATGACTGTTATTGAGCGTTCTTATATATCGTTCGGTATATTGCCATTATCCTTTTCTGCAAAGGTAATTAGGTCAGAATATCACTTTTCCATTTCTTTCCACTACTGATTAGGGTGGTGACCAATAGCTCTATTCTGACTCCGCTAAGCCAGTAACAGATTATTGACCCCAGAGTGTTTGGGATCACTGCAATGCAATGCAACGCATTTCACCTGCTGGACTTCTAGTATTTCCATTATCATCTGTTTATAGTGGTGCTTCGCAGAAAGATTTTACCGGAATATCCATCGATTTGGAAGTATTTCAATTCTGTTATTTGATTATGGCAATATTTGTTTCTGTATAGTGCCAATCCATTGAGATAATTGGATAATATTTCTTCCTATAAACATATTCCAAGAAATAGACAAGATATACCATGATAGAAACATTGTACAACAATAGACAACAAAACAACAAGAGGAACTTCTTCAACCTTCTCTAAAAACATCAGCTATTATCATCAAATTGATATATTTATGCTCATCAAATTGATATATTTATGCTCTAATAAGGACTATCAATGATTTAGGGATTCAATCATGTTTCACCGTTGTTTAACAATGATGCTTCTGTGTGGTTTACTTCACAAGGGCAGTTTTAAGCCCGAGCGAAGTAAACCGTACGCGCCTGACACGAGTTGTTAAATGGTGATGTGAACAATGGTGCAACATTATTGAATTCACATGATTATTACATGATGAATATCAGTTAGTCTTTGCCACACATCCTTACAAACAGTGGCGGTGCCATGAATTTTTTTGGGGGGCATTGAGGGGTAAAGTGAATTTCAAGGGGGGCAAAATCAACAAATTTTGCTCAAAATTGCTGCAAAAAGTGGAAATTTTCATAATTTTGGGTTTTTACTGGGGGGCATTTTCCCCATGCTCCCCGTGGCGCCGCCACTGCTTACAAAAGGATAGGTGATTTCTTTGTTGATATATATTAGCAACAAAACTACAGAATAAAACGGTAATGTTTAGCCGCTACCTCCAACATACTGAATTCAACATGCAAGCATGTATACATAGTTACGCACACAAGTTGCAGGCATGACAAATTGTTCGTGCTCACACGTAACATGCGTGTGCGCTTCTGTTAACTTGCGTTCATGTATACGCTACTGGAAAAGTATGGCTTCATCACCGATTAACAATGTTTGGTTCATGCACAAAGGTATAGGAACAGTTGAAGCAGCAAAATGGCAAAAAGCTATCTGATAGTAGTGATAGAAACTCAATCTGACACCGAAATGATGATAGACTAAAAGTATGTATGTACTTTTATTACTTCGTACTTTTCTTATCAAACAAGTGAGGCTGTGGAATTTGGTATGGCACGGTGGAGTATTGTAGACACTGAGGATAATTGATTATAGTGATATACACTTACATATTGGGTTACTTATATCCTCAATGAAATCACATATTGTGATCAGATGGAGCTATTTAATTGTTTATCATTAAGATATGTCGGAGTAATCACTGTGATTCAACTCCAAAAAATTTATTTTTATTGTCTTGATTAGGAGATTACGAAAAGTTACACCTTGAAGATTTGAATGGGTATGGAATTAGACAATAATAACTGCGCACCATCTATTTTGAGGTCATTGTGTAAAATCGGAGGGTTTTGTTTTGGGCTGAGGTATTTTTCCGAGGGAGCGGTAGCTCCCAAGGAAAAATACCGAGGCCCAAAACAAAACCCGTCAATTTCACACAATGAACTCAAAATAGATGCGTAGTTATTATTGTCATTCATTCCGTCAGATTTAATAATTTGAACAAATCAAAATAGCATTTTATGTTATTTTATGCCATAAAACGTTGTTAAAATATAACCAGTTTTAATTATTGTTGTAACCTACCCTACAAAAAATCGACCAGGCGAATTTAACATTCGCGCCGACAACAAGCTACCAATCTCATAAACGCAGCGGCATCGCGTAGGCGCGTGCATTGCAATAACGCTTAGCTTTATACAC
The DNA here is from genome assembly GCF_039555335.1 of Amphiura filiformis. Classification (NCBI taxonomy): domain Eukaryota; kingdom Metazoa; phylum Echinodermata; class Ophiuroidea; order Amphilepidida; family Amphiuridae; genus Amphiura; species Amphiura filiformis. The sequence continues at coordinate 33,068,719 of NC_092640.1, forward strand.
GCACGCGCGCGCAGAAGTCATTGTAGCGCGTCAGGAGTCATTGTGAGTTATTAATGACCTCGCAATTAGTGCGCGGTCAGGCAATCAATTTCTTTTGATTGGATCACAGGTTTCGCGTATATTAATGAGGTTATGAATGCAAAACATGCACTTTCAAAAAATGGCTAATGTATTGTGGTTCTTGAGATATGTGTCGTTTTATGAACATGTTTTATTTTGACACTCCTTACATCATAACTCAAGAACTACAAGACCTACAAAACTGTAACATCAAAATGAATTTTACAGAAATCTCTGATGATCGCTTTAAATTCTTGAAGCAGTTAGGCAAACTATTGTATACAGAATTATTCGGCATATGTGACATGATCAAGGGGAATGAGTCTCATGTCGGCAATTTTCAATTAGAAGTTTTTTAGATCATTTTCTTGTAGTTTATGAATACTTCATTTTGATGCAAACCCCATCAGAATCGGACATCGCATTACTGAGCTATGAGCAATTTAACAATGGCTGAAAACAATATAAAACAAAAGAATTTGAACACTGTTTTTGCCACTATCTCAAAAACAATATTAGCGACATCCGACACATTCCCCTTGATCATGTACCATATCTCTTGAAAGATTTTGTTTAAAATTTATTTGAACAAAATTCTCACTTGAATCTCAGCTAAACCTATACAGACTCTTGAAAGGCAAAAACAGTGCTATGCAATATCAACCTGAGAAACAGTGTGTGTAATAACGGCCTGAAACTTGATATAACGGTCAGCGCACAAAGATGGCCAATGTTTTGTTGTAAATAATGACCATCTGAGTCATTGGATGAGGGTTGCGATAACAGGCCATATTATGTGAAGTACACTCTGGAAGTATAAGTGCAATATGAAGACTAAAAGTAAATACTTCAGGAGGAGATATAATTCAAATATTTGTAGATTTTGACTTGTGATGGTGTGGAATTGGAGAAATTTTTTTCCACCTATTTATAAGAATTTATATTAAGATAAACCTTGGCTCAGTCGCTACAAACTGTATTTTGCCCAACATATGGAGCACATGCCGAGAACACTTGGCCTTTGCAAACTGGCGTATAATTGTGATCAGGTCCCACGCAGGATGTTTTTTTGGGGGGTGCTGATTTTGAAAAAGTGGACCTTTTTTCCAGGGGGGGGCAATTTTGAGAAAAGTGGACTTTCTTCCCAAAATTTAGACCTTTGTTGGCCAAAAGGCATACAAAATGTAATTTGTTTGCTTGCTACGCTCACAAATTGTGATATTTTAGGACTTTTTTAGACTTTTGCAAATTTGGGGGGTGCAACTGCACCCTGCACACCCCCTCCGCCCCCCTGTGTATGGGCCTGATTGTGATAGTGTCAGAGTTTGGGATGCCTCAAAAAGATGGTGCAAAAGTTATTCCTTTTAAAGATTATTTTTCATATTTTCCAGTTTTAAATTGTTTTATAATTTTGTTGACAGTTTTAGCATTTTTCGTATCTTTCTATATACAATAAATTCTATTGATTTGGACCAGTGATAAACTCAATTAATTTGGGGACCTACAAACAAACATATCAACATTTATAATGTTGCATTTAGCCATTCCAAAAAAGATCAAAGCGCTAACAAACATATACAATATATGAAATTAAGATTTAATTTAAATCTGGTCAACCAGTCATACCTATTTTTTGATGGACGAACCGACGTTGCGATTGAAACCTTCAGTCTTCAGCTGGGTTGTGATGCAAATGACCTTGAGTACCGGACACTTCCGGTATTGATGACAATCGATGAGGAATGTCCTTTATGATTCGGTCCCAGCCGTGTGACAGCTTCCATCACAATCCAGCTGAAGACTGAAGGTTTCAGTCGCAATGTCGGTTCGTCCGTCAAAAAAATAGGTATGTCTGGTTGACCAGATTTAAATTAAATCTTAATTTCAACATACCCAGATGAATGAGAGTCTACACAGTTTTATACAATATATGAGTATACAAAAAGGAGCTAAAAACTTCGTAAGATGTGTGCAGGCATGACTCCAGTATCGCTTTGAAAACTGGTAAAGAACATGCCTCCCAGATAATTTTTTGGAAAATGCAGTTTGATTTAATTCAACAAAATCACCTTTTTTTACCATTTTTTATAAATGTAAGTTTATTTCTTTCTTAAATTGACTGTTTTACTCTGATTCATACTGCTTCTACAACATTTGGATACAATTAAAATACCTTTATAATGTCATTTTATCTGTTGCTAAAAATTCATCTTCAAGGTGCAGAATTCAGCAGGATTTTCCAATGATTTTACCCATTTTTTTATCTGAAATTTTCACATGTAATAACATGTTTTGATTTCTTGTAAATACCTGATATTATTGCGCATATATGTCTAGCATTCCAATGGTCTCTTTTGACTTTATCGTGGGGTATAGCAGTTCATGGAATGAAAAAAAAAATCAAACAAATCAATCCAAATTTTTAAAAAAATCCACTTTAAATTTTTAAAAAAACTGATTTTTTTTTAAAGCGACCTTGTGGAAATGCCATACCCAAGATTAAAAAACACAAAATGATTTCCCCCATGTAATCAAGTTCAATGGGTGATTTCTTTAATACTTTAGGTTCAGTTGTAAAGCCGTTCATAAACTACATAGGTAATTTTACATCGGCTACATGAGATATGTCTAATTGGCTATTCCAATGGAAATCCATACAGCCCCTATTGAAGACATGACCTTAATCTTCCACACAGGGAGTGTGAATTTCAAATGGAGTCACCCATTCATGTAACCCTATTTGAAATTTACACTCCCTGTGTGGGAAATTAAGTTCATGTCTTCCATATGGGTTGTGTGGATTTCAACTGGAACGGCCCATTTATCTTGTTTTTATTAGGTTACTTTATGATGCGATACATTTTGCTAGGTATATTAGCTTTTTTCCCTTGTTCCAATCATGGTTGACACATAGGGCAGAGTTTGAAGTATGCCATTATGCTTACACATGCATGATTATTTATTAGAATGAGCACGTTTTTGCTTGTTTCTAAATGAGAAGAGCTGAGATGCAAACTGAGGTTTATGCAAAGGCTGCTGGGTGTGTTTATCACTTCCTTTCATAGAATAATAACACATAGATTGGATTTATAATGCCTGTGTCTTCTACACACTAAAAACTACGGGGTTATATTTTCCGTGGTCATTTTGAATTGACCACGTTTGGGGTTGTTTTGACCCTTCAAGGGGTTGTACTGTTTTAATTTGACCACATTCACGAGGTCATTTTAGCCACTGACTTAACGTGGTCAAAAACTTAGTGGTCATTTTGCCGATACCGTCGCGCATTGATATCAGTTTCAATCTTCCGCTTTGAAAATCTCAATTCATAAATGAGTTTAAACATGAGCTGCAATTAATGTTTGTTGATTAATAAATAAAACTAATTTTTTTGACGCATCGACGCTACCCAATTTGTCAACTTTATAATGACTTGCATTTGAACTATTTGCACACACGGTGTGCATCGGCTCACGTGGTCACATCAGCGCCATATTTGTTCTGATTGTGCAGCTCAGCGGATTGTCGTGTGTGCTTGTCTGCATGATGGAATATGAAAAGTTAGTTGAAAAGTGAGACTGCAAGGATGCATAGACCTTGTCTATGCACGCAGATTCATTCCAATTTCATGCTGTCGTGGCTGGTGTCTTGGCTGCAGTTGTTATAAGCTTATATCATGTAAGCTTATAATACGTGAACTGTCATAGGCGATGACTGACTGTGTGTGAGTGTGATACACAGACGCAGTTTGCTGTTTATGTAATGCTTTCTCTGTGCAGAAACACACTTATGTCCTGGTGGGACCAGCATGACCATAGGCCTACTAAAAAATCCAAACAACCCCTAAATGTGGTTATTGAGTAACCCTATAAAACAACCCTTTCAAATGGGTCATTTCATTTGACCCCGAAATGAGGTCATTAAGTAACCCAATAAGGCAACCCTTTTGAAGGGTCATTTCATTTGACCCCGAAATGTGGTAATATTTTGACCCCAATGGGGTTACTATTTGACCCAAATACGTAGTCATTGCAATGACCCGACCAATGGGGTCAAAATGACCCCGTTAGTGGTATGGTGTTTAGTTGATAACTATGCTGGGGTCAAAAATGACCCCGTTTGGGTCATTTTTTGACCCCGTAGTTTTAAGTGTGTATGCGTACTTGAATTCAGCTGACATCGGTACAGCGTTTGGACCTGGCGACATCGCTCACCTGAGCGTACATGGAGCACTCAAATTGTAGGTGCTCACACATGAACTCTCTTTAACTTGTGTACGCTCACGCTATTTGCGCTATTTTTTGAGTTCACTTACACACCCCTTACTTATCGTTGATCCCCATTGGCAACATGCACACCTTCTGCAGTATATTTCCTTCACTATGGCGCAAATGTGCCAACTAAAAATCCCAATCCTTTATCATGGCACATAAATGCACAGATGTCAACAGCCCATGTCGGCCATTCTCAGATATGTGAGTGAGGGAAAACAGTTTCTTCATAAACAATTGGTACAAACAGTTTTTATAATCACCTTTACTGCACATCCAAGATGGCATTAACTCATACCATGGCATGGCAGTCATGTATCAAAACGATGCACTTGTCGGCTGCTACATGTGTCTCTTTTTACCATAGTGAAAAGAATAACTACCAGACTCATCTCAAGTGGAGGTCACTTCAAATAATCCCCAAGTCGCATGGTTTAGAAATGTTTTCTGTATTCCTAAACCATGTGACTTGGGGGATGATTTAATTGAGGTGACCTCCACTTTAGATTAGTCTGGTAGGCCTATTTATTCTTCGTTATTTATGTCAAAAGAAACACATACAGCAACCGATAAGTGCATCGTTTTGATATGGATGTACACATATGATACAAAAAAATTATACAAGGTAGCAATACCATATATTACAATATGCCTGGGGGGAGCACTCCCATTATATTGTCATTCGTCATGTGCCCATGAAAAGACCCCGGTATTTTTGGCAAATCTTACACCCAATGACCCCATTTTTTCAGCAGCCTACACTGAATGACCCCCTTTTTGAACAATTAGTCCTCAAAATTAAAATTTTTGATTGTCAATGATGTGAAATTTTGGGTTTACATGCAAAATCACCCCATTTTTGACGTTGCCAACACCGAATGATCCCCTTTAAAAAAAAATATTTTCTACACCGATAAACCCCTAGTTTCATATGCTGGTGGGCACAGGTACGTCATTTTCATATTCGAGTGCCCTCCCCCCCCCCCCTTGCCAATATGCACATGAACTCTTTATGTCAAGACCTGATTTTCAAAGATCTTTAGGGTATTCAGAAAATCAATGAACGCAGCTTTAAGGGAAGGGGTATGAATGTTTGGACAGTATTTATTGTGGGACATTAGAGCACATCAGACATATCGAATTGCATTCTGAATACGAAGAATGTCCTGATGATATCAAATAATTTTGATTTTTTGAAATTCGCAATGTAATACACATTTTATGGCAAATCATTAAAATTGATATTTTGATGTTTAACAGTACTTGAAGTAAACTTTATAAATCTGATGATTTATACTTAAAGTGTATGTAGGTGGGATGAAAACCCGACGATCAATTGAAAATTTTGACCTTTCATTATTGAAGATATGGATTTTTTTCCCCAAAAACACCAAAAAAATAGGTCTTTTGGGAAAAAATCCATATCTTCAATATAAAAGGTCAAAATTTTCAATTGATCGTCGGGCTTTTCCTCCCAGCTACATACACTTTAAGAATATATCATTAGATTTATAAAATTTATTTTGAGGACTGTTATATCAAAATTTGAAAAATATCAAATTTTAATAATTTGTCATAAAATTTGTATTATATCGTGAATTTCAAAAATGAAAATTATTTGATATCAGAAAGACATGCTTCAGTATTCAGAATGCAATTCGATACATCTGAGGTGCTCTCATGTCCCACAAAAAATACTGTCGAAACGCCATAAACGCTCATTCTAGATCCCTTAAGCATCAATGCTTTAAATATTAATGTCAACTAGAAAATACCACCGATGTAATGAATAAAACCAATTGATTTTAGAATGCCGGCAATGTTTCTTTAACATTTTTAAATGTTAAAAATGTTTTAAAAAACATTGTGACATTTTGCATGCATTAATTTCATTTTCGAAACCTCTAAATGCCAAATTGCATAACACAGAATTATCATGTAAAATAAGAGAGCTAAAGAACAGCATCTTCAAAAGGCATTTAAAACACAGCTTTGTTTTCATTGTTCTCCTTGACAATAGCAGATTTATTGTATAATACCTGAGGGATGTATATGGAGTTGAGCTGTTCCAGTTAAAAAACCCACACCCCCTATGGAAAATGTGACCTTAATCTTCCTCACAGGGGGTGTAGATCTCGAATAGAGTCACGCATTCAGCTAACCCCATTTGAAATTCACACTCCCTGTGTATACTATTAAGGTCATATCTTCCATACAGAGAGTGTATGGATTTCAAGTGTAAAAGCTCACGGAGTAGGTAAGAATATGTGTTCCCTGGAAAGAAAGCAATTGTAGAAATTGAATTGTTTATTAAAAGAGGCATTGTCTCTATCGAAGTCAAAATACAGTATTTTCATTTGATGGTATCATTTCCCAGGAGATGTAATAGATGTTTGGATATGCAGTGTTGTAAAGGCAGCCTGGCTTTTGCTGTTATACATCCTTTAATGGCAAATGAAAACAACATCTTTATTGAATATTCTACAGTTAGGCTTAGATGTGATGTGTGTCATTATGCCATCTTCATTTTGTTAAATTGAATTAATTTGAGTACTTAACCCTCTTCACGCTGGTGTCGACTGCAGACGACAAGTTTCAAATTTTTTTAAATTTAAAATATCAGAATTGTACATTTTCATGACCATATTTTGAATCAACATGAAAATTGCATTAAAATGAGTACAAACAAGCCTAGTATTGGTTCAGTGGTTCTTGTGATAGCTCTTGATATTTTGGGAAAATATCTCAAAACTTGCATTTTTTTGTATTGAAGCCTATGGCTAGTATGCAGAGCATTAAGGATATATGTAGGTATAGATCATCATTTTACATTTTATAAGACTGACATTTACTTTTATGAAGATAATTTTGTCATTTACTGTAGTTAGCAAATATGTGTTGATAACTATGCTGTAGAAGTGATTATGAAACAGGATTAACTACCATAGCAACAGGTTTAAACAATTTTTGCATATCACACTGAACTAGTACGTTCACTTCGGTACCTCTGCATTTACCTCTGCATTGAACCATAGATGTTAAAGAACAGGGATCTGGATCACAATTCTATAGAATATTCATATCATGCTAATCACTTGCACCTGTAAAATTAGTATCTTTGAAAAGAGCGGTATTGTATTCATTCTATGATTGCAGACATACACAAGTGATGAGTACAACCTGCTTGTAGTGCAGGGCGATACATTGCTATCTACTGTAGATAGCAAGACTGACATTCTCTTAGCACTGTTTATAACTATTGCTATCTACTGTAGATAACAAGACTGACATTGCCTTATTTGGCATTGTTTATAACTATTGCTATCTACTGTAGATAACAAGACTGACATTGCCTTATTTGGCACTGTTTATAACTATTGCTATCTACTGTAGATAACAAGACTGACATTCTCTTATTTGGCACTCTTTATAACTATTGCTATCTACTGTAGATAGCAAGACTGACATTCTCTCAGCACTGTTTATAACTATTGCTATCTACTGTAGATAACAAGACTGACATTGCCTTATTTGGCATTGTTTATAACTATTGCTATCTACTGTAGATAACAAGACTGACATTCTCTTATTTGGCACTCTTTATAACTATTGCTATCTATAGCAAGACTGACATTGCCTTATTCGGCACTGTTTATAACTATTGCTATCTACTCTAGATAACAAGACTGACATTCACTTATTTGGCACTCTTTATAACTATTGCTATCTACTGTAGATAACAAGACTGACATTCTCTTATTTGGCACTCTTTATAACTATTGCTATCTACTGTAGATAGCAAGACTGACATTCTCTCAGCACTGTTTATAACTATTGCTATCTACTGTAGATAACAAGACTGACATTGCCTTATTTGGCACTGTTTATAACTATTGCTATCTACTGTAGATAACAAGACTGACATTCTCTCAGCACTGTTTATAACTATTGCTATCTACTGTAGATAACAAGACTGACATTGCCTTATTTGGCATTGTTTATAACTATTGCTATCTACTGTAGATAGCAAGACTGACATTGCCTTATTTGGCATTGTTTATAACTATTGCTATCTACTGTAGATAGCAAGACTGACATTGCCTTATTTGGCATTGTTTATAACTATTGCTATCTACTGTAGATAGCAAGAATGACATTGCCTTATTCGGCATTGTTTATAACTATTGCTATCTACTGTAGATAACAAGACTGACATTCTTTTATTTGGCATTGTTTATAACTATTGCTGTCTACTGAGATAGCAAGAATGACATTGCCTTATTTGGCACTGTTTATAACTATTGCTATCTACTGTGTAGATAACAAGACTGACATTCTCTTATTTGGCACTGTTTATAACTATTGCTATCTACTGTAGATAGCAAGACTGACATTGCCTTATTTGGCATTGTTTATAACTATTGCTATCTACTGTAGATAGCAAGAATGACATTGCCTTATTCGGCATTGTTTATAACTATTGCTATCTACTGTAGATAACAAGACTGACATTCTTTTATTTGGGATTGTTTATAACTATTGCTGTCTACTGAGATAGCAAGAATGACATTGCCTTATTTGGCACTGTTTATAACTATTGCTATCTACTGTAGATAACAAGACTGACATTCTCTTATTTGGCACTGTTTATAACTATTGCTATCTACTGTAGATAGCAAGACTGACATTGCCTTATTTGGCACTGTTTATAACTATTGCTATCTACTGTAGATAGCAAGACTGACATTCTCTTATTTGGCACTCTTTATAACTATTGCTATCTACTGTAGATAGCAAGAATGACATTCTCTTATTTGGCACTGTTTATAACTATTGCTATCTACTGTAGATAGCAAGACTGACATTCTCTTATTTGGCATTGTTTATAACTATTGCTATCTACTGTAGATAACAAGACTGACATTGCCTTATTTGGCACTGTTTATAACTATTGCTATCTACTGTAGATAGCAAGAATGACATTGCCTTATTTGGCATTGTTTATAACTAATGCTATCTACTGTAGATAACAAGACTGACATTGCCTTATTTGGCACTGTTTATAACTATTGCTATCTACTGTAGATAGCAAGAATGACATTGCCTTATTTGGCACTGTTTATAACTATTGCTATCTACTGTAGATAACAAGACTGACATTGCCTTATTTGGCACTGTTTATAACTATTGCTATCTACTGTAGATATCAAGAATGACATTGCCTTATTTGGCACTGTTTATAACTATTGCTATCTACTGTAGATAACAAGACTGACATTCTCTTATTTGGCACTCTTTATAACTATTGCTATCTACTGTAGATATCAAGAATGACATTGCCTTATTTGGCACTGTTTATAACTATTGCTATCTACTGTAGATAGCAAGACTGACATTCTCTTATTTGGCATTGTTTATAACTATTGCTATCTACTGTAGATAACAAGACTGACATTGCCTTATTTGGCACTGTTTATAACTATTGCTATCTACTGTAGATAGCAAGAATGACATTGCCTTATTTGGCACTGTTTATAACTATTGCTATCTACTGTAGATAACAAGACTGACATTGCCTTATTTGGCACTGTTTATAACTATTGCTATCTACTGTAGATATCAAGAATGACATTGCCTTATTTGGCACTGTTTATAACTATTGCTATCTACTGTAGATAACAAGACTGACATTCTCTTATTTGGCACTCTTTATAACTATTGCTATCTACTGTAGATAGCAAGAATGACATTCTCTTATTTGGCACTGTTTATAACTATTGCTATCTACTGTAGATAACAAGACTGACATTCTCTTATTTGGCATTGTTTATAACTATTGCTATCTACTGTAGATAACAAGACTGACATTGCCTTATTTGGCACTGTTTATAACTATTGCTATCTACTGTAGATAGCAAGAATGACATTGCCTTATTTGGCACTGTTTATAACTATTGCTATCTACTGTAGATAACAAGACTGACATGCTTTTATTTGGCATTGTTTATAACTATTGCTGTCTACTGAGATAGCAAGAATGACATTGCCTTATTTGGCACTGTTTATAACTATTGCTATCTACTGTAGATAACAAGACTGACATTCTCTTATTTGGCACTGTTTATAACTATTGCTATCTACTGTAGATAGCAAGAATGACATTGCCTTATTCGGCATTGTTTATAACTATTGCTATCTACTGTAGATAACAAGACTGACATTCTTTTATTTGGCATTGTTTATAACTATTGCTGTCTACTGAGATAGCAAGAATGACATTGCCTTATTTGGCACTGTTTATAACTATTGCTATCTACTGTAGATAACAAGACTGACATTCTCTTATTTGGCACTGTTTATAACTATTGCTATCTACTGTAGATAGCAAGACTGACATTGCCTTATTTGGCACTGTTTATAACTATTGCTATCTACTGTAGATAGCAAGACTGACATTCTCTTATTTGGCACTCTTTATAACTATTGCTATCTACTGTAGATAGCAAGAATGACATTCTCTTATTTGGCACTGTTTATAACTATTGCTATCTACTGTAGATAGCAAGACTGACATTCTCTTATTTGGCATTGTTTATAACTATTGCTATCTACTGTAGATAACAAGACTGACATTGCCTTATTTGGCACTGTTTATAACTATTGCTATCTACTGTAGATAGCAAGAATGACATTGCCTTATTTGGCACTGTTTATAACTATTGCTATCTACTGTAGATAGCAAGAATGACATTGCCTTATTTGGCACTGTTTATAACTATTGCTATCTACTGTAGATAACAAGACTGACATTGCCTTATTTGGCACTGTTTATAACTATTGCTATCTACTGTAGATATCAAGAATGACATTGCCTTATTTGGCACTGTTTATAACTATTGCTATCTACTGTAGATAACAAGACTGACATTCTCTTATTTGGCACTCTTTATAACTATTGCTATCTACTGTAGATAGCAAGAATGACATTCTCTTATTTGGCACTGTTTATAACTATTGCTATCTACTGTAGATAACAAGACTGACATTGCCTTATTTGGCACTGTTTATAACTATTGCTATCTACTGTAGATAGCAAGAATGACATTGCCTTATTTGGCACTGTTTATAACTATTGCTATCTACTGTAGATAACAAGACTGACATTGCCTTATTTGGCACTGTTTATAACTATTGCTATCTACTGTAGATATCAAGAATGACATTGCCTTATTTGGCACTGTTTATAACTATTGCTATCTACTGTAGATAGCAATACTGACATTGCCTTATTTGGCACTGTTTATAACTATTGCTATCTACTGTAGATAGCAATACTGACATTGCCTTATTTGGCACTGTTTATAACTATTGCTATCTACTGTAGATAGCAATACTGACATTGCCTTATTTGGCATTGTTTATAACTATTGCTATCTACTGTAGATAACATGACTGACATTCTCTTATTTGGCATTGTTTATAACTATTGCTATCTACTGTAGATAGCAAGACTGACATTGCCTTATTTGGCATTGTTTATAACTATTGCTATCTACTGTAGATAACAAGAATGACGTTCTTTTAGTTGGCATTTTGCTATCTACTGTAGATAGCAAGACTGACGTTCTTTTAGTTGGCATTTTGCTATCTACTGTAGATAGCAAGACTGACATTGCCTTATTTGGCATTGTTTATAACTATTGCTATCTACTGTAGATAACATGACTGACATTCTCTTATTTGGCATTGTTTATAACTATTGCTATCTACTGTAGATAACAAGACTGACATTGCCTTATTTGGCACTGTTTATAACTATTGCTATCTACTGTAGATAGCAAGACTGACATTGCCTTATTTGGCATTGTTTATAACTATTGCTATCTACTGTAGATAGCAAGACTGACATTGCCTTATTTGGCATTGTTTATAACTATTGATATCTACTGTAGATAACAAGACTGACATTCTCTTATTTGGCATTGTTTATAACTATTGCTATCTACTGTAGATAGCAAGACTGACATTGCCTTATTTGGCATTGTTTATAACTATTGCTATCTACTGTAGATAACAAGAATGACATTCTTTTAGTTGGCATTTTGCTATCTACTGTAGATAGCAAGACTGACGTTCTTTTAGTTGGCATTTTGCTATCTACTGTGGATAGCAAGACTGACATTGCCTTATTTGGCATTGTTTATAACTATTGCTATCTACTGTAGATAACAAGAATGACATTGCCTTATTTGGCATTGTTTATAACTATTGCTATCTACTGTAGATAGCAAGACTGACATTCTCTTATTTGGCATTGTTTATCACTATTGCTATCTACTGTAGATAGCAAGACTGACATTGCCTTATTTGGCACTGTTTATAACTATTGCTATCTACTTTTGATAGCAAGACTGACATTGCCTTATTTGGCATTGTTTATAACTATTGATATCTACTGTAGATAACAAGACTGACATTGCCTTATTTGGCATTGTTTATAACAATTGCTATCTACTGTAGATAGCAAGAATGACATTGCCTTATTTGGCATTGTTTATAACTATTGCTATCTACTGTAGATAGCAAGACTGACATTGCCTTATTTGGCATTGTTTATAACTATTGCTATCTACTGTAGATAGCAAGACTGACATTGCCTTATTTGGCATTGTTTATAACTATTGCTATCTACTGTAGATAGCAAGACTGACATTGCCTTATTTGGCATTGTTTATAACTATTGCTATCTACTGTAGATAACAAGACTGACATTGCCTTATTTGGCACTGTTTATAACTATTGCTATCTACTGTAGATATCAAGAATGACATTGCCTTATTTGGCATTGTTTATAACTATTGCTATCTACTGTAGATAGTGTTACGAGTCGTGCTTAACTCAAGGCCAAAATCACCTTTTACCCGAACTCACACGAATGCACAACACAAATACACTGTTTGATTATGCTAACAAAATCTAAGTCTTTAATTGAAAGCAAGTTTCGTTTGGTACAATATAATGACTACAAATGCACATATACATTAATCAAATATAATCACTCTTTATCTATTTTGTACTTAGCCAGCATTCTTCTTCTTGGTGATCATAAAGTTCTTGTAATGTTCTGGACGACTGATGTAATATATCCCTATTCACTTGTCCCATGACAATCAGCGAAGTCCTTTGTACACTTGCATTGATAACTCCTCATGTATAAAATCCTTACAGGAAAATGGTGTTCTCCAAACACGTTTACAACTCCTTGCATAATTCTCCTATACTAAACTCCTTGCGCCCGTCCTCCTATGTTAAACTCCTTGCGCCGTTCTCCTATGCTAAACTCCTTGCGCAGTTCTCCAGATTTAACTCCTTGCGCTGCTTTCTCCAAACTTGGTGCTATTTCCACCTTTCACACAATATCTTCAGGAAGCAGGACTGCGATGCAGCTGTCCCCACTTATTTTGACAGTTGCGTTGAATCAAAATACCAGACTTCAGCAAGTCGACAGAAGAATATATTTCCTTTCTTGGAAGAATAACGTTCTTTGACGTATTCTAGATCTTCTCCGACAACACTGGTAAATAGTAGTACTTTGACTACATAAAATATTTCTGGTTTGTAATTTCCTTTCTTTCAAGGAATTGGACTGTAAGCATAGCCCAGATCAACACTATCAACTGTGAATCATTGTTTACATTTTCTTATTATATACCAAGCTTGGGAAAACCCCATTCTATTCTGGGCCATTTACTGCCTTCACATTATGCTCAATCTGGGGAATTCCAAAGTCTTAATTATAACATTAACCTTTCACATGACATCACTTCCTGAGGGGAAATCCCATTACATCACTTCCTGAGGGAAATCCCATTACATCATTTTCAGGGGTTTTCCAAATATTCCAAATTAGATATGATTCAGCTTGTTTTGCTCAATTTGAGAGGGGAATTCCCCAAAATGTCATCACTCATGTAACTTTGTAAACAAAGATAAATCATCAAATTAAATTACTCAGGGCACATCACAATAGCAAGACTGACATTGCCTTATTTGGCATTGTTTATAACTATTGCTATCTACTGTAGATAGCAAGACTGACATTGCCTTATTTGGCATTGTTTATAACTATTGCTATCTACTGTAGATAGCAAGACTGACATTGCCTTATTTGGCATTGTTTATAACTATTGCTATCTACTGTAGATAGCAAGACTGACATTGCCTTATTTGGCATTGTTTATAACTATTGCTATCTACTGTAGATAACAAGACTGACATTGCCTTATTTGGCACTGTTTATAACTATTGCTATCTACTGTAGATATCAAGAATGACATTCTCTTATTTGGCATTGTTTATAACTATTGCTATCTATTGTAGATAGCAAGAATGACATTGCCTTATTTGGCATTGTTTATAACTATTGCTATCTACTGTAGATAGCAAGACTGACATTGCCTTATTTGGCATTGTTTATAACTATTGCTATCTACTGTAGATAACAAGACTGACATTCTCTTATTTGGCATTGTTTATAACTATTGCTATCTACTGTAGATAGCAAGACTGACATTGCCTTATTTGGCATTGTTTATAACTATTGCTATCTACTGTAGATAACAAGACTGACATTCTCTTATTTAGCATTGTTTATAACTATTGCTATCTACTGTAGATAGCAAGACTGACATTGCCTTATTTGGCATTGTTTATAACTATTGCTATCTACTGTAGATAGCAAGACTGACATTGCCTTATTTGGCATTGTTTATAACTATTGCTATCTACTGTAGATAGCAAGACTGACATTGCCTTATTTGGCATTGTTTATAACTATTGCTATCTACTGTAGATAACAAGACTGACATTGCCTTATTTGGCATTGTTTATAACTATTGCTATCTACTGTAGATAGCAAGTATGACATTGCCTTATTTGGCATTGTTTATAACTATTGCTATCTACTGTAGATAACAAGACTGACATTCTCTTATTTAGCATTGTTTATAACTATTGCTATCTACTGTAGATAGCAAGACTGACATTGCCTTATTTGGCATTGTTTATAACTATTGCTATCTACTGTAGATAGCAAGACTGACATTGCCTTATTTGGCATTGTTTATAACTATTGCTATCTACTGTAGATAGCAAGACTGACATTGCCTTATTTGGCATTGTTTATAACTATTGCTATCTACTGTAGATAACAAGACTGACATTGCCTTATTTGGCATTGTTTATAACTATTGCTATCTACTGTAGATAGCAAGTATGACATTGCCTTATTTGGCATTGTTTATAACTATTGCTATCTACTGTAGATAGCAAGACTGATGTTCTTTTAGTTGGCATATTGCTATCTACTGTAGATAACATGATTAACAGGTGCTTTGATAGTCTTATAGTTTAGACCTGCCTAATCTGTTAATTATTCTGATGGGATAGTTGATTTTTCAATCCTTAGCCAATTGCAGTTAATCATAAATTGTTTTTGAGGCAAATTATTTGAATTTTCAATCACTTTAATCAATCAAGGAGTAATTCTTAATCTTTTTCCAACTGAAGTTAACAGGCATGAGAATTTTCAGTTTAAAAACTGAATTCAGGTTTTTTTTATAGTCAAAATTTCTGCAACTTTATTTGCTGCCTCATGCCTGAGTTAAGAACAAATCCTTTCGTAAGAGTTTGAAATCTCATTCTGACCTAACCCTATCCCAGCACCAACCCTAACCACCATGCTAGCCCTAATCATATCCGTAACCCTAACCCTAACCTAAAATGCCCTAAAACCCTAACTTTAACCTTCCCAGATTAATTACTCTTCGGACTAATAGCTGTTCCCATTTTCTGTACCTTTTCTCAAATCCTAGGACAAATTGTTCAACTTGTTCTGCCAATAGAGTGCCACATGGCCTTAGAAGGAACACTGGTGTGAACCATTCTATGAAGTATAATGAACTTATTTCAATTTGGTACATAAGTCTGCATCTGTTCATTTTAAATAAAATATATTCTGGGGTCTTTGACCAGTATCTATTGACGACATTAATTTTATTTCAAAGCAGGAGTGTATTTACGTCAATTCAAAGACAAAGACTACAGACTGGTAGGAAACATAACTTCAATATTCCTTTTATCTAATTGAACATGTAACAGTCTGCAAACACCTGCTATAAGTATGGTATATTGGGCTATTCCATTTAAAATCCACACTACCCTGTGGAAGATTTAGCTGAAGTCTTTCACAGAGGGAGTATGAGTTTTGATTAGAATAGATTGGGTAACTTCCATTTGAAATACTAAGATATAGGTAAAGCCATAATACAGAGGGAGTATGGGTTTCAAAATGATTAACCCTGACTAATTACATAACATACTCCCCCTTGGAAGATATTTCCAAAATCTTGGTAGAGTGGATTTCAAATGGAATGGCCCGTTGTAAAGGTGATCAGATTGATAACACATGCATGTTTTCAAATAAATCTGACTAATCCTAGAAATTTAAGCAGAAGGGGACAAGAACTAAAAAAAAATTATATGGCCTTAAATGATACTTGCTTTTTTTTTTTCTTTTTTTTAAAAAATAAACAATAATGTAACATGATCTGATCCACTCAAAACAAAATTGGACATTTTGAAAATTGAATTATTGCCATTTCTGTCATCTGCAGTACCTAATTTATTACAGTCATCTTAATCGTAGACACATTTCTCAATTTCATTATTGCTGACTTTGGTCTGATTGGATCAGATAGCGACACAATTACAACTTTGTGTCTTAGTTAATTAACCCCCTGAGCACTACCTGCCGATCTAATATTGCCTCTGATTGGTCAATTACATGCTATCTTCACTTTAATCACCAATCAGAATGTGTAAGGATACTTTCTTGGCTCAGTATATAACAATTTGCATCCAAAATCTTCATTTATAAAGTTACTCAAGAAATCTTGAACTTCTTGTTTTGGCCATGATATATCAAATCAATTTCCATGACGATCAACATTTGACTCCCTTTGCTTTATTGCATCACAGATATATTACATATCACAACAAAATATAACCGTATGTCCACAAAACTGATTGGGAGATATGGTCAAGTTTGTGTGTAAAATGAAGAATTTGCTTCCAAAACATGCTAAATCTGATGGCTGCTTTGTGTTATTTATTTTTCTTGACAATTTGCAAGCTCCCAAAACATTTGCGAAGTTAAGATGCAAAAGCTGCAAAGGCCACAAGCATCTGTCCTATGCTAGCTTTTAATTGATACCCTACTTGTAAAAATTCCATGTTAAATGTTTAAAACTGTGATCAAGTATAGCAACTATAGATTGATTGTATTGAATTTTACTTGGTTGTCAAGGTAATTTCTTAGGCTACACATAAGCTTTATTTCAATAAAATTGATGGTCTACAAGTGAAGATATGGCCAATTCTGTAAAGTAGGCCTAGTGCTAATACAGCATGAGAGTTCAATGTTATGCGGTACAAACTTGACTTGATGTGCAAAATTTCCAGAAAGTGGCCCAACTCGGACGATTAAGTAAAATTGGGCATAGCGTTTGAACCTGAGTTAGGAAAGACACCAAGTAAAGTTTATCAAAAAGAGCAGACGTTTGATTTAACATATTATTTTAAAGAAACTATTTTTATCATGCTGTTTATCACAGTGTTTTAATGTATGAGTTTTAAAAAGAGTTGTTATTATTGTGAAAAAGATATTTTGAATAATTACTTTTAAGTATTACAATAATATCATGGTATTAGTTTTCTTGAACTCTTGTACTTTTTCAAACAGATTTTTTTTCCAGAAAGCAGCCATATTGGATTTAGCATTTTTGGACACAAACTATTCAAATAAAAGAAGAAGGAAATTCGCATATATCTTGGATTGAAAATACAACTTCAATTTTCAAATATGGTGTCATTGTAAGCTTTTTATCTGTCCTTTCATATTGTGTTACGATCTTGATTCCATAAAAAAAGATCAGGTGAAAATGAGAGTTGTATCGTTTGATATGACGTATCACCAGTGCTCAATCTCCGTATATAGAATGGGTTATTCCAATTAAAATCCTTACCCCCTATGGAAGTCATGACTTTAATCTTCCACACAGGGAGTGTGAATTTCAAATGGGGTTACCTGAATGGGTGACTCCATTTGAAATCTACACCCCCTGTGTGGGAGATTAAGGTCATGTTTTCCATATGGGGTGTATGGATTTCAACTGGAATAGCCACATGTTTGTGTTCCATTTAAAGTGTTTTTGCTATAAAATTGTGAAATTTATACAATAATATACAATTTATCTTTGAGAATGACAAGTCCTTGCCACAATTCCCAGTATTGTTTTGCTAAAATTGCAACAAACGGCCTTGAAGTACTTGTCAAATGTTGTAGGGACACATCGATATATTTCAATCAATATCCGGATAGATTCCACACTCTTAGAAAAAGGGTTTTAGGGGTTCAACATACATGACAGCTGAGGGTTATACTAGGGGTTTCAGGAAATTACAAGAGCCTGATTTGAGAGGACATTCTAGATTCAGGCAGTGGCGGCAACAGGATTTTTTTTTGGTGAGGGGGAGGCAAAGTGATTTTTTTTTTTTTTTTGGGGGGGCAAAATCAACAAATTTTGCACAAAATGCAACAAAAAATTGAAATTTTTGTAATGTTGGGATTTTGCCTTAAAAGTGGGGGGGGGGACTGGGAGCAAGAAAAATATTTGGGGAGGGGGCAAATGCTCCCTCCCACTACCCTCATAGTGCCACCACTGGATTCATGCTCCTATATTGTAACCAGACATTCTGAAACATACTCTAGAGTGCCATCTCTGATACATCAACTTCAGCCAGCTATTTTATGAAGATTAATTTATGATTGGTCAAATTACAAACCCGGAAGCCGGAATTAAATTAAAATTCTACTCCCAAATGGCCCCATGATTTTTTTCAATTTTCGAATAGACAGCTATGAACCTTTTAAAATATGTCTTAATTGTTCATGAAAAGGTGAGAATAAATAATAAAATCCTAGTTGCAACATTTGGTGTTAAAATGGGCTATATCCTTATGGAAGATTTGACCTTAATCTTCCACACAGGGAGTGTGAATTTCAAATGGGGTTACCTGAATGGGTGACTCCGTTTGAAATCTATACCCCCTGTATGGGAGATTAAGGTCATGTCTTCCATAAGGGGTGTATGGGTTTCAACTGGAATAGCCCAGTTACCAATCGGGGATGTCTCTCGCAAGTTTGTTGACAGACAGTTTATTTAGTAATATGTGACCCGGCAGCACAAATGAGCCGTAAATTCCCTAAATTGCTTTCTGAGTTACGGTGTAAAATGTGTACGAAGGTCATATTCATCGGTAACTTAAGCTGGCCCGACATCCGTCTCATTTCGATAGTCAAAAACTAATCAATAATCCTATTGTTGAAGTGGATAATAAGCTTCTACCTTAGATGGCTATAGAACTTTTAATAGCTCTGGTCTTTGTTTGCTTATATTGCTAAATCCTGTTCAAGTGGTGGGTTACCAGGCATTGTATTTTGTACAGGTATGCATAACCAACAATTAACAATGAGAGAACTTTCTTAAAGCTCGTTGACTTGGGGATGATTTGAAATGACCGCCAATTATGACTGTTTGATATTTATAACCAACAATGTGGAAAAAGAGACACATGTAAAAACGTAAAAAGCTATAATTTTGTTGAAGGAGCAAAGTTTAACAAACCATAACCCCGCTTCTGGATATCGTTTGAAGTCAAATGATATACCATTTTAAGTTTATGATGTTTATTTTTTAAACAAAAAATAAAACAAAATTGACCGGGGGGGGAATATACGGCTCATAAGCCATGGACGGTCACATATACTGTAAAAGTGGAAATTTTCACGGTACATTAATTTTCACACTTCTTGCGTGCCACACAGCTACCGCAAAAATAAAAACACACAAATATATGTTCTTTTAATGTATAGGTCAATGTAAGAGAACTCATAATCACGACATTAAAAACAAGCAATGTAGTTTAAAATCGGCAAAGTGTGAAAAAAACACTCGTAAAAATTACCACTTTTTCAGTACTAGCTCAAGCTACCTGAAAGTGAGACTATATGTGATGCGATCAAGCAAAATGAGTCGGATGTCGGGAATATTGATTTTGAGATATAATCAATAATAGTATTCAGCTTCCTTTGCATTTTATTGTTCTGAGCAACACTAAAATAGTTATATCTCTGGAACCATAAGTCTAATTATAATGGGGTTTTCAGCAAAATAAAGCTCTGAGAATGGCTCATATAATGAGATTGAAAACTGAAATTTGATTTTGATCGACATCAGACTCATTTTGCTTGATCGCATCACATATGAAATCATGAATATCTTCTTTTTTAGCTTTAAGCAATGCTTAGGCATAAAATGAAACCAACAGATTTAGAATGTGAAGTATGCATCTTATACCCCAGTAATCTCTTTGTTGCCTGTCTGTCTGGGCGCTCCAACAAAATATTCATGGCTTATGTTTATTAGCTTTTATTTGAAACATTCATATTCTGCTTTAAAAATTGTATGTTATATCGATTTTGCTGTTGATTGTTTCCAATAAGTTCTTTCAATTTTGTTATGTTTTCCTAACAACTTACACGGCATAACTACTTTCACATAGCTTCACACAGGAGTGTGAGAGACCACAGATAATGTTCCAATATCAGTGGAGAGACTAACCTTTTTTTTCTTTCTTTTATTGGCCTGAGGGAGATAGGCTTTTAAATGCAACACAACACCATCTGCATTGATGAAGTTGTAGTCAAAAATGTTCCTATTACCGCAGTGTTACAGTTACATACCAAATAATAGAGTCAAGTATAGTACTTGTGGGTTGCTTGACTCACTTTTCATGTGCTGACTCTTTAGGT
Organism: Amphiura filiformis; assembly: GCF_039555335.1. Classification (NCBI taxonomy): domain Eukaryota; kingdom Metazoa; phylum Echinodermata; class Ophiuroidea; order Amphilepidida; family Amphiuridae; genus Amphiura; species Amphiura filiformis. The sequence goes on from NC_092640.1 coordinate 33,089,983, forward strand.
TGAAATTGTTCTGTCTGCACTTTGTGCTGCTCTTTCTCCCTCTCACTGTGTGTGTCTCACATGTAAGGAGTATATGTAAAGTGACGCAAAAAACCTGCTTTATGGGCGATGGGCGGACAAACTTTTTAAGTAGGGTCAGTCGGTCAGGATTTGTATTTTAAGGCTAAAATGACCAACTATGACCCTAACATATCACAGAAAGCTTGAAAAAGCTGGTAAAAATGTTATGATTTTTTGTAAACTTATTCACAGATTTTGAAAACGTTTTGAATTTTTATCAACAATTTTCAATTAAAATTATTAAATTTTGCCAAAAATAGCTGATTTCACACGAATCTGGGTTGGTCAGACCCATAAAACATTTTTTTTCCAATCCCTTACTGGATTAGGTTATTAAATTAAAATCACAGATGTATTTATGTATCATACAAATTTTATGGCAAATTATTAAAAATTGATATTTGTTACCGATTGAGATAATGTGACTGCATTAAAAGCAACTATGTCTTGTGAATACATGTCATGTATTCATATGATACAGAAGCGCCTCATATGTGTGATGTATTCCTAGTCTAAGATGGCAAAGAACACATTCACTCACAGAAAGGATTTGATTTGTTTGTCTTTTGTGAATTGTAAGAAAATAATAAATATAAATGGGGAGCAGCATGGCACACTGGTTAAGGTCTTTGCCTTTGGTGCAAGAGGTCCCGGGTTAAATTCCCCGCAGGACAAAAAAATAATTCCGCTCTCCCTGCGGCTCATCTGGTAATGGTGGGGCAGATGACCCATGACAAAAAAAACCTTGTTACAGTTGGTTCCGATCAGGGTAATAAACCCAATTGGTGGCTACACTTGACTGTCCTGCAATAATTGCCCTGACCAGCTATCTACGGCGACCCCCTTCGTTCACCAGGTCACTTGTGCCTGGACAAAGTTTTGTCAGCATTATCTCCTAGATTTCAGCTGTTAATTTCTAGATATGCTCGACATAAAAATAATAATAATAATAATAATTAATAGAATAAAATACATGTACCTAGATGCACTTCTACAGCACCTTGCACATCTTTGCTAGTCTACCAAGTTATGCTACAGTTAGATACAAGCCTATATAGTCAGACATTTTTTGGCACCAGCACAAATTCTAGCTAAGAGTAATACTAATCAGATCATATTTTCTAAAAGTAAAATAATAGTGGATTATGTTTCATATTGCTATTTTGTATAGCACTGATGGTATTGGTCATGACACATGCACTCAGTACGAGGTGTCAATGTAGAAGGCTTGGATTACACTACAAGCTTAAAATAAACTCTGGCCAGAGCTTGTGCTACTCCCCATTCCAGAAAAATACAGCCCTAATTTTTTGGGATAAAAAAATTATTATCAACGTCTGTCAAATTAAACATAGCTAAATCCTAATCCTATAGTTAGTTCTAACTGGCAATAAAAATCAAATTTTAATATTTGGCCAATTTTTGGAAATAAGGGTCAAAACGATGCATTTGTTGGGTGTTTTTTCCAATATCAGTGGTTTATCCACTCTAGAAATTGTTACTTTTACCAATTGGCCCTTTCAATCATATGATATGGCAATTTTAAGATAACTACTCATATATATTCATGTCAGCACACAGAGATGTAATTCTAGAGCAATTCTTGGTCGTCAGTGGCACTTTTGATATGCCTATTTTGGTCTATAGTTACAAAACGGTACCAGAACAGCTTCCATTGTGATACTCAGATATGAATGCTTAAATTTATAGAATAATATAATGCTTAATTAACCTATCTTTATTCTGACAAACACAGAAATCCCTAGGTACCGTATGGAATGATTTTTGTATTTGGATATGCTGACTCACATGAAAGAGAGTGTGATTGGATATGCCTATGCAACAACCTGGTTTTGTGGGTTTCTTTTTCAAATGATATCTTGTTTTGCAAACTGAACGAGGTACATTCATAAAACTTTCAAATTATTATGGACAACATAATTATTTAGAATAATATTTCCTGCAAATCTTTTCATGATTTGATTACTGCTAAGTATTTTAAAAATTTGTGTAAAGTTGAGTACTCATCATTTTGACTCTAAATGTGGAAATTTTCACACATGTAATTTTGTGCGCTTTGCCAATTTTTAACTGTTTTTAAGCTTCATTGGAACTATACACAAAAGGAATATATTTGCACATTGTTATTTATCGGGGGTGTATGGGGAAGGGAAGTCTTGCCCCCATCTTGCCTGTTGATGCTGGCCACATATATTTAAGTTTTGTAGTCATTTTTAGGCCGTTTTCCCCCCATAAAAAGTTGTCTTGCCCCCCTTTGTTCACCCTCTGAAAAAGTGCTGACCACGCCACTGCTTGGAACATGAAACGTGTGAAAATTTCACCTTTTACAGTACTGTATTTTATTACAGTACTGTATATTTTTTGCAGTACTGTCTTTGGTTCCAATACCTAATTGAGTCATTACAAGGTATCTCTTCACATAAAGTAGCACTACTATAGACTTTTGTGCGGCTTATAATTGGTGAAAAAATGAGACTTCTAACATTGTGTGTTGATATAGAATGGTACGCATGCAGTTGGGTAGCACTTACACTATACTAGTTGTACGTGCAATGCATGACAGGTGCTCACTTGTGTGAATTTACACAAGGGTAAAGTTAGGACTTTATTGATGCGCAGTAACAAAAACCTAATAATTTTCGCCAATATATGCTGAAGTTGAACAGATTATAATACAAACAAATAGGCCATTGGTTATTGTTCTGTATCTGAATGAACCCTTCAAGTGTAGAGACTGTACATGTTCAGTGTTTGTATTGTAAAACTTGATATGTAGCAATTTATTCAGAAGTAGATATATCAAAGATAGCTATACAGTGCTCAATACCAATAAATGGTAGAGCTATTTTAGATATAAACACAGATTTTATTACATTTCACTGTACAGTATTTCACACAAATTATGGCGATCTTCAGGTGAATTTATCCATACATTTTATTCATATTTTTTTCAGTATATTTTCATTTAAGGTTATTAATTATTTTAAACTGTTGTGATTTGGTAGTTCACAGCATCTTACGAATGGTAGTGAGCTTTGGCAAAAACTGCATTGCTCAATTCATAGCGAGCGTGTATAGAAGAATTAAAATATCACATATATACTTTTATAGGTGCTGCGGTTCTTGAGTTACGTTGTAAAGAGGGCTGAAACAACAACACTTTTGTAAAACGTACATAACTCATTAACAACAATAAATTAAGCAAGTTTGCAAAGTATACGATTTGTAGAATGAACTTTTGCAAAACATCAAGGTGTTAATTTTCAATAATATAATTGATCTAGATAATCAACATCGATTTTTAAGTTGCTTCGACCAACAATACCTCGTCTACCCTTAAAGAAACTATAACAACTATGTGTATGTAATATATTTGTTTACATTAATCCCCCATACCTAGAATTAGGCAAGATAGGAACATAATTTTACAAAAAGCTAGACCAGATTTTGACTTGTGTGAAAGAATATGAACTCTGTAGTGGTTGTATTCGAGTCATGTGTTGTCTCAAGATACTGTATTAGCTTAAGAGCCAGCACTTGCACCTTATTAAAACCTCACTGCAGAAAGTTTTGTTTTCCCATAATGCTTTGTGTTAAATTGAGCTTGCTTGCATTGGCCTCAAGAGCATTGCTATACTTTGTTGTTGAGGCCTATGCAAGCCAGCTCAACTTAACACTAAGCATCATGGGATAACTGCAAGTTATGCTTTCATTTGTTCATTGTACAACAACAAGGCCAATCAGCCCCCAAAAATGCCCTCATCTAACCGACTGTCCCAAATACTCCAACCAAATTATAATACATTAAGTCCCCCATAGATCATCATCATCATCATCAGTCGGCTGCATAGCAGGCACTACAAGCTTTCCCCATTGTGATCTTGGGCAAGTTAAACAATTTTGTTTGGCTGCAGCATCCCTTCAGTATCTCCCAGGAGGTGCTGGACATACTGTAAGTACAGTGTGCACAGCCGTCCCTGTTTCCTAAATCCCATGCGGTGGCTTAAAATGGACAGAAACCTTTCCTGATAGTTAATACTAATGTTATTTCAGCATTTTGAGTAGAGAATAACACACAATTAAAATTTGATGGAAACCATACATAATGGCTTCAAACAAACTTGTAATATGTGTCTTGTACTTGGCCAAACAATAAAGAAAACAAAGGCACCTGTCTCTTGATGGGTGTTGTATCAATAAGATGATAACTGTCTCAATCAAATATTCATATGTTATTGGTTTCATTTGTTGAAGAAGTAATACCATGATAAATATGTATAGGATATATGATGGTAATGAAGTTAGGCACAACATCGGTGTCTGGTTAGGTACTCATGACTCTTTCTATCTATACCCTGGTGATGTAATAAATTGTATCAAGCATAACAATTTACTTTGCATAGTGTTGTCGTTTTCATTTAATTACAAAATGAAAGCACTATGCAAGTTTTCAGGGTATAATAGAAGGAGCCCAGTACCTATTGGGGTGCCATAGGACCAAATTAAATGCTGTGCCAAATCAGCTGTGGCTTTGGATTCCAAATAATTATATTTTGCAAGCTTCTGTAGATAACTATTACATTTGGTGTGTTTTGCTATCTTCTGTAGATAGCTATAACATTTGGTGTCTTTTGCCATCTTCTGTAGATAGCTATAACATTAATGTCATTTGCTATCTTTGATAGATAGCTATATAACATTTGGTGTCATTTGCTACCTTGGTATATAGCTATATCATTTGGTGTTTGATATCTTCTGTATAGTCAGCTATAACATTTGGTGTCTTTGCTATCGTCAGTAGATCGGTAGCTATAATATTTGGTGTCATTTGCTATCTTCAGTAGATAGCTATAACATTTGGTGTCATTTACTAGCTTCAGTAGATATATAACATTTGGTGTCGTTTGCTATCTTTAATGGTTAGCTATAACATCTGGTGTCTATCTTCAGTAGATAGCTATAACATTTGATGTCATTTGCTATCTTCAGTAGATGGCTATCCCAGCAAACACAAAAACGTTTTAAAAACGTTTTAAGTAAGTTATATTTTGGCTTTTGGTTTAGGTAAAAACGTTTTAATAACATTAAAATGTCGGGTTATATAAAGGTCATGATAATGTTTTAAAACGTTTTTGTATGAAAACACACTACAACAATATTTTTAAAGGTTTTCAAAAATGTTATTGTAAACTATTTTTGCAAACATTTTTGCCAAATATTGTGTCAATACTTAAATAACATTATGTTAAAATATTTGAACCCAGCAAACACAGAAATGTTCTTGAAATGTTTTTTCAAAATCTTTTAATAACATTTAAATGTCGGGTTATATAAAGGTCATGAAAACGTTTTAAAACGTTATTGAAAATATTTTGGGCAAACATTTTTCGCAAAATATTTTTTCAACTCCCCAAAATAACATTCTGTTCAGAATGTTTTGTATCAAGTTTTCAAGAATGTTTTTGGAATGTTATTAAAACGTTTTTATACCCTTTATATAACCCGACATTTAAACGTTTTCTGTAAAACATTATTGTTTGCTGAGCAGTAGATTATCAAAAATGTTTTTTAAGGTTATGAAAACGTTTTATACTCTTAATATACCCTTTATATAACCCGACATTTAAACGTTTTTTGACAACCTTTTATAACCTTGTGCGAATGATGTCGAAACGCGTTTTGTGTTTGCTGGGTATAACATTTGATGTCATTTGCTATCTTCAGTAGATAGCTAAAAGAGTTGGTGTAATTTGCTATCTTCAGTAGATAACTATAACATTTGGTATCACTTGCTATCTTCAGTAGATAGCTAAAACATTTGGTGTCATTTGCTATCTTCAGTAGATAGCTATAACATTTGGTGTAATTTGCTATCTTCAGTAGATAGCTATAACATTTGGTGTCATTTGCTATCTTCAGTAGATAGCTATAACATTTGGTGTCATTTGCTATCTTCAGTAGATAGCTATAACATTTGGTGTCATTTGCTATCTTCAGTAGATAACTATAACATTTGGTATCACTTGCTATCTTCAGTAGATAGCTAAAACATTTGGTGTCATTTGCTATCTTCAGTAGATAGCTAAAACATTTGGTGTCATTTGCTATCTTCAGTAGATAGCTATAACATTTGGTGTCATTTGCTATCTTCAGTAGATAGCTATAACATTTGGTGTAATTTGCTATCTTCAGTAGATAACTATAACATTTGGTATCACTTGCTATCTTCAGTAGATAGCTAAAACAGTTGGTGTCATTTGCTATCTTCAGTAGATAGCTATAACATTTAGTGTCATTTGTTATCTTCAGTAGATAGCTATAATGTTGGTGTCATTTGTTATCTTCAGTAGATAGCTATAACATTAATGTCGTTTGCTATTTTTGATAGATAGCTATAACATTTGGTGTCATTTGCTATCTTGGTATATAGCTATAACATTTGGTGTTTGATATCTTCTGTAGTCAGCTATAACATTTGGTGTCTTTGCTATCGTCAGTAGATCGGAAGCTATAACATTTGGTGTCATTTGCTATCTTCAGTAGATAGCTCTAACATTTGGTGTCATTTGCTATCTTCAGTAGAAAGCTATAATGTTGGTGTCATTTGTTATCTTCAGTAGATAGCTATAACATTTGGTGTCATTTGCTATCTTGGTATATAGCTATAACATTTAGTGTTTGATATCTTCTGTAGTCAGCTATAACATTTGGTGTCATTTGCTATCGTCAGTAGATTGGTAGCTATAATATTTGGTGTCATTTGCTATCTTCAGTAGATAGCTATAACATTTGGTGTCATTTCCTATCTTCAGTAGATAACTGTAATAGTTGGTGTAATTTGCTATCTTCAGTAGATAACATTTACAATTGGTGTCATTTGTTATGAAGCTGTAATGTCAGAGTCTGTCTTGTCACATGGGCACTAAAATAAAGTGCCTTCTATTAAAAAAAACCCAGCCTAACCTTGCAGTTTATTAGTGTTTGAGTGGTATGATAGAAGGGCTTTACATTTTAATAGGTAGATATCACATGCATTGACTTTCCTAGGGGGATAGCTTCATTTCTTAAAATATATGTCAATTATGCCTTTTTGCCGTTGCATTGCAGTATTGACTAATATTGCTCTTACGTTTTTCATTATATTTTCCAAACTTAGTTTGTCTTTTTCTCAGAATTTGCCAAGTCGAGGTATATGCTTGAACAGGTCACAGTTGTTTCCCTTTGAAACATCTAAAAACAAGCATTTTACATCCTGTAACACTTGGCAAGCTGAGACAGTGTTTGTGTAGGACACATCTTACATCAAGCATAAAGCGTACATCAACTTAGACCTGCTCCAAAGGGAATACAGCTCACAGCACTTTGCTATGTGTTAAACAAGCCTACACATGCATGACCCAGATACAATACTTTACATAGTGGTTTAACCCCATGAGTACTACCTGCTGATTGGTTACAAGAAGATTATTACGAGCCAATCAGCAACATGGTAAGAATGATGGTAGGGCTGAAAAGGATTTAGCTTTTCTAGAAGCTGTATTTTAATTGGTCACTGGGATTTAGATATTACATAATTGTCCAATCAGAAATGATGTAAGCATGACAGTTCTCAATACAATTATTGCTGGTTGGTTACAAGAAGATTATTATGATTTATTGAGCCAATCAGCAACATGGTAATGATGGTAGGACTGAAAAGGATTGAGCTTTTCTAGAAGCTGTATTTTAATTGGTCACTGGGATGTAGATATCACATAATTGATCAATCAAAAACAATGTAAGACTGACAGTTCCGAAAACAATTCCCATATGATTTGAAAAAAAAAAGCATTCTTCATAGTTTTCCAAATGTTATTTTAGATACCATTGAACCAATACTAGGCATGTTTGCACTTATTTGAATCATTCTTATGTTGAGATTTCAAATATAAGGATGAAATTTGATAACATTTTGAAATATATTTGAGCTGGATTCAACATAAGCAAAAGGAGGGATAAACACCGCAGTTCCTGTCAGTGCACTATTCCTGCCATTTATAAGGCAAGAAAATGTGACATGATTAAGGTGAATGAGTCACATGTCGACTCTGGTCAAAAATGACCTTTACACATTTTCTAAAGAAGACATCGAGAGCTTTCAGAAACTGAAAACCCCATGTTGATACGGCTTTTCTTTTCGAACTTAACTCAATTTAACAATCGCTGAAAACAACATAAAACAAAAGAATTTGAACACTGTTTTTGCCAATATCTCAAAAACAATATTAGCGACATCCGACTCATTTCACTTGATCGTGTCACAAATGTTAGCTTGCCTAAGTATGCTTATATCAGTCCCAGAACAACGCCAAATATGGATTAAAAGACCTTTGACCTTGGATGTACAACAGCATGTTATGATCTAATGGGAAACTGTGCACATCAACAAACACCATTTCTATCAAAAAGGCAACGGCCGATATAATTTGAAACCACATGAATTACTAGAGTTGGTTCTTCTCTTGGATTTGGACCAAGCTTTAGAATATCGAATGTTGCGTTTTGAAATAAAACAAACCAGAAATTTATCACCCATTGTAAAGATATGGCACATGTACCGAATACATGTACATACATTGGCTGACCTTGTGGATTTCCTGGCCCAGCCATGCTAACCACATAAGGAGATTATTCGATTAACCTAGTGCAGCTATTGTCATAGCAGGGTATTATTATGTAATACTCCTGATCCATATTTGGCGCTCTCTTGGACTACATATGTGCCATATACTACAGGTTTTTTGTGTGCAACTACAGCAGCATTATTAGATTATTGACATCTGGATTGACTTTTTTTGCAAATATTTGCAGTTTTGTGAATTAAGATGTACACACATAGCATTGTCAGCATCAGGCTGCTTGTGTTTAAAATCTATTTGTATCAGTGTCATGTGTGGCGATTACATGGCATTGTACCTGCAACTATTAATGAATTTTGAATCAAGTTACGAAACAAGCTATGTGTGACATAGTTCAGATGAAACATTTGTCACCAAAATGTTGAGATATGGCCTCAAGTGTTGAACCTGCTCTGTACATTGTTGCCAATAGCATACAGATGATAAGTTCAGATGCAGAGATAGGCTATTCTATTTGAAATCTAAATACCCCTGTGAAAGACATGACCTTAATCTCATACACAGTCAGTATGCATTTCAAATGGGGTTACCTGAATGGGTGACTCAATTTGAAATCTACGCCTCTGTCTGAGAGGTTATGGTCATGTCTTCCATAGGGGGTGTATGGATTTCAACTGGAATTGCCCAATGATTTGTTATGCTTGATCATGTCATCTGTATAAGTGGTAATTTTCGCAAGGTTTTTATTTTCGTTGATTTTGCGAATGGGGTTCCATCTATGAAATTAACACCTCGGAAATATATATTGCAAGTATAAGGCAAAACTGAGCAATTGAAAAAATAACAATCTCAAAAATGTTTCTCTCACTCCAAATCACAAAAATAACTGTGTGCGAAAATTGCCACTTACACCGTATTTTTTTGGAAGAAGAAAAGGCTAGATCTTTGTGGCTCAAAATTGCAGCTGAAAGAAGCGTATATAATGCAATAGGACACCTGTAATTTGGTTGTTCAAAATTCTGTTTTCAAGTAATGTACTTTGATGAACCTGTAAAAGTAGTAATTTTGGCACGCATTGTACTTGATGCCACATAGCATGCATTCAACCTCACAGACACCACTTTTTGCATGATGATAGTTTCACTGCATTGGTATGCACACGCACAAAAGCACCTGCTGACATTTTGAGCACATTTTCCTATTTTCTTTCATTCCTAAATGTTACCCCCAATTAGGAACCTTATGAATGCAATCAATTTTCTCTAAAATGCCAAAGGTTGATCATTTTTATAATATTGTATATTTAAGGCTACATCCAGCTGGTGGCCGCATTGCATTCTCTAAATTCAGTAAATTTTCATCGTCAACCGCCGTGTAATTGAATGGGATTATTTTGAAATTTTAAAATGCTTGAAATATCACAAACAAATACGCCTATGTTGATAAATAATATAAATACAAGCTAAAACCGTTGGGGGTCGATAATGAACCCCACAAAACTAACGAGTATATTGGAAAATGCCATACGGCCGGGCGGTTTCACAAGTTGCCGGCTCGATCATGTCATCCGCCGCCTGACTACATCTATATACTTTCTGGGAAAAGTGCCTCTTTAATGGAATAACTGTAGCTCAAAATATGTTGATTTATAATTGCATCTATTGTTTCTGATGAAAGAGTAGTGGCAGTGCATGGGGGGTCCAATCTTGGGCTGAAATTTTTTTTCCTTCTTTACACCTCCCCTCATATAAAATTCTGGTGCCACCACCCCTGTGACAGAGAACCTACAAAAACTGGGTTATTCCTTCATGTAATTTTACACGAAATTAGGGTTAGGGTTAAGGTTAGGATTAGTTTAGGGTTAGGATTAGGGTTAGAATTAGGGTTATGATTAGGATTAGATTACACGAAATAATTACATGAAGGATCGACCAAAAACTGACATTGCAGCAGCAACTTTTGGTAAAAACATCCCCCACTTATTTCAGCAATAACGCAAATGGCTATTACATTTGGAATTCATACCCCCACTGAGGAAGATTGTGGATTCCAACCAAATTCACAAGAAGTGGAAAATCTGGGAATCGGCTATTCCAGTTGAAATCCATACACCCCCTATGGAAGTCACGACCTTAATCTTCCACATAGGGGTGTAGATTTCAAATTGAGTCACCCATTCAGGTAACCCCATTTGAAATTCCTACTACCTTTTTGGAAGATTAAGGTCATGTCTTCTATGGGGTATATGGATTTTGAATGGAACAAATTTTCCAATTTGAGGCCAAATGGTGTAAAATGCAATTGGATTTGATCGATTTCAACATATGGCACAACTATATAAAAATAAGATGGCAGTGAAATATTCCAGGGATGAGGGATTTTAAATGGAATAGACCAATTTATCAAGTCAGTAGGAGGATTTTGTTAAAGTGAAGTCTCATAAAACATAGATTTCACTCAGCCTTAATCTAGAGAGTGAAATTATCTCTTAAAAGATTATTTTGTTATAATTTTCATCAGGAGAATTTTTTTCAGGTAACAAAAAAAATCTGTCTCATTCTACAAGCCAGACTGACCCAGATTTTGTTTGGTTTGAGGATTTTGAAAAACATGAGCAGTGAAATATTCCATGAAGGAGTGATTTTAAATGGAATAGACCGATTTATCCTCATCAAGTCAGTTGACATTCTGCGACACATTAAAGCCACTAGATCGTTCAGTACACAGTGGGTTCTCTTAATGGTTAGGTTTAGTTGGTATGTCACCTTAGATTATATCTTGCCTGGATGCATGAATGACTGGATTACACTGATTTATCTCAACCTGTGTACTAGATTGCCACACCTTACAGTCAGGTTACAGTTGTTATTACTTTGTTATGGGGATGATTAATGGGTCTCATTTCTGAGCATTTCTCAGACTCATTTCTGAGCTTTTTTATCCCTTTTAGCAGGGTAAAGGAGGATTTTGTGAAAGTGAAATCTCATAAAACAGATAGATTTCACTCAACCATAATCTATAGAGAGTGAAGTTATCTCTTAAAAGATTATTTTGTTATAATTTTTTTATCAGGATAATTTTTTCAGGCGACAAAAAAAATCCAGCTCATTCGATCTACGAGCCAGACTGACCCAGATTTTGTTTGCTTTGAGGATTTTGAAAAACATGAGCAAGTGAAAAAAAAAATTCCACATTTTGTACTGATTTTTATAATTTTGTAGGATGCCTGACCAACTATGGGAAACTTGCAGTAGTGAGCACATCAAATCCGCCAAAACTGTTGATGGTTTTAAAAAGGAGGTAGGGTTGAGTGACTGCTTAGGCAAAAAAAAAAATGGGTTTGTCTCTGGTCACCTGCACATATTCATGGTGTGAAATTTAATTGATCAATTTTAACATCTGGTGCAACTGGAATTAAGTTGGTCATGAAACCTTCCATGGAGGATGGATTTTAAATGGAATAGACCAATTTATCCACATCAAGTCAGTTGACATTCTGCGACACATTAAAGCCACTAGATCATTCAGTACCGTACACAGTGGGTTCTCTTAATGGTTCGGTTTAAATGGTATGTCACCTTAGATTATATCTTGCCTGGATGCATGAATGACTAGATTACACTGATTTAGTCTAATTTATCTCAACCTGTGTACTAGATTGCCACACCTTGCAGTCAGCTTACAGTTGTTATTACTTTGTCTATTCCATTATGGGGATGATTAATGGGTTGCATTCTCATTTCTGAGCTTATTTTAACACTTTTAGCCAGGGAAATAAGGAGGATTTTGTTAATGGTGAATCTATAAATACATAGATTTTACTCAAACAACCTTCTTAAAGTAATGGTCTGAAGAGTGCAATTATCTCCATAAGACTATTTTTATCATGTTCAGAAGGAAAGGAGTGTTTTTGTATATATATTTTATTTATTTGTATAGGGTAATTCACATAAAAAACATGCCCGACTGACTAGAACAGGATTTGTTTTTCTTGTTGTCTATGTCCCTCATTGAATCAATAATAATGAAAAGTTTTTAGCAACACCGTAAAGATTCGCCTAATGGTGCACATGGGTTCCCTTGATATAACTGGAATTAGGCACAAATTGGAATTGCTCTCCCACAGAAATTCTATCAGCAAATAAGGGCACGGACCTTTATTTCTTGTTGGAATTTCCAGACAATGGGAACTCTCTATATTTATGTAAAATTTACCCTAAGGCAAAGTAGCATGCGTGCCATTAGGTGAATCTTGATGGTATTTGTAGCAATATGTTTATGGATAATGTATTAAGAATGGCCAATTGTATTTTAAGGGCTTTGCAAAGAAATCACAAGAAATTCACAGAGATATTTAAACAATTTTGCTGTTGTGACAAAATTAAATCACTTTCTTGTGTTCCCTATATGTTAATTCCTGTTAAAGCCTCTGTTTTTCCGTGTCTAGCTAACCTTTTTCAGAATTCAGACTAGCGAATGATAAATTACATGTTCGGACTAGCGATCCTTTCGGACTAAGGAGCCTTCGGACTAGGGAACCTTCGGACTAGAGAGTTGTCACCCGTTTTTGATGCTATGTTCCTCTACAATAATAATTGGCTCAGCTTTTGCTTGTTCAATCCCCCACTACTAGGGAAAACTTCTGAGAAGAAGAAGGGTTGATTGCCTGTTTGTACATTACATTTGTTTTAAATAAAACCATGTGATTCGTGCTTGATAGTTATTTTTCTTACATATAAGGCATAATGTTGTGATTGCCGCCCGGAGACTTCCTTATTATATAATGATGGAATCTTTAATCTTTAAATTTATTCAAATAAGCTGTAAAGTCCTTTATTACATGAATCCAACTACATTTTGAAACAAATGTGCAGAGCCAAAGTAATATGATGTAAAATGCAGGAACTCTGTGATTGATGGTGTGAAGTCAACACGGCATGACCTGTTTTAAGAATTCAAGCTTTGTTAAGTGACTATCTATCTCTCCAGAAACTTGACAGTGTCAAAAGTGCCTAATAATGAATGGTGCCTGCAAGGCTAAACTGACAATTATTAATGAAACATTCAAGGCTCTGTCAGTTGTGGTTGGTTTTATGATTTAAAGGGATGAAATGATTTTGAGTTTCAATATTGTTGTACAAATTATGCTGTAAAAAGCACCTTGGTCTGGGGCGGACATTTTAAAAATGAATTTAGAAGAGCAGCAACGACATCACTTGCATTATATTCCAGATGTTAAATCTATATCATATGCAAAATTTGAGGAAATCGCATACGAGTCCGCTTTTATTTTAGGGCCATTTGTCTATAACTGGTCTTTACATGTAGCCCTATGGAGAGAGTGCCCGTTGAGGGCGCTATAACCCCCATTTTAGGAACAAAAATGTGATTTAAAAAAAACGGACTCGTGCGAATTTTCTAAAATTTTCAGAGTATGTGGTATGAACATGTAGAAATATAATCAAGCAGTTGCCCTACCTGCTCTTCTCCGAAAAAATAAAAAGTCCTATACCTCAATGATAATGAAACCTAGGTGAGCCCTTAAACGCAGATCCTGGAACTGTGCCTTAACACATCATTGTTAGGAATATTCATTTCATCATAATTTTATTGTATCCCATTTTATCTCATCAAAACTGTGATTTTGATATCTGAAGAAAGCACATATTTTTCCCATTACCCTAATCAAATATAACACTTGAGATATGTTTGATTTAAATGGTGTGAACAAAAAAGTGTATAAATTGATGTACCACTACCAGAAGTATATACATAGGCTTAGGAACCGGGGGGCTTGAGGGGGCTCAGCCCCCTCAATAATTTTGGTGCGGGGGCTGGAATACCTTTCAGCCCCCCCAATAATCCTAGGTGAACTTAAAAATTGTGATAAAATAGAGGGAAGATGGGTGTTTGTGACCTATATTTTGCAAAATTTTCTGACTTTTCTCGCACCCCCAATCTGGCCCAACAAAAATTTTGTCAAGTTTCAGCCCCCCATGTTGAAAATCTTCCTAAGCCTATGATATACTATTCTATGTGGCATTGTTACACACATTTTTACTTCCAATATCCAAACTCAGGCATGAGATTTTTCAGCTGATCAGCTGAATTCAGCTTTTTTGATTGCTCAAATTTACGCATTTTTATTTATTTTCAGCCCAATTTTGGGCCGTTTTTTACCAATTTCACATTGTTTTTCAGCTTTTTTTTTTGTTCTACTTCAGCTTTTTTCAAGTACAGCCACTCTCGTGCCTGAAACTGCAATATTAATTTAAGATAAAAACACAAATAAGAAATTGGGTTACCCAACTGTAAGAGCTGAATCAATTAACATTTGTATCTTAACAACCAGCCACATGCTGAACAACACCCATTGCTCTTTTTATGAGACATGTCTTGCATATCATAATCTTAATGTTTTAAACAATTGTTTTAATCAAGTATAAGCTATTTCAGCACATCACATCAAAGCTCCCATTGGGCGCTCCATTCATTTTTTAAAGGAATTTTTTATTATGAGACATAATGAACTATCATATACCCCTGTACAAATCTTCCACAAAGGGAATATGTTTTTCAAATGAAATTGCTAGAGCTAATTATCAGGGGCGTAGCAAGAGCATCGGGGGCCCATGGACAAGGAGAAGTACGGGCCCTTTTAACCAGGGCGGAATTTACCTTATGGGACCCTGGGCCAGGCCAAAATTTGGAGACCCGAACTCACGTGCCGAGGAAGGCATGTGCACTCAAGTCAAGTTTTGGTTTACTTAGAGGGGGCTAACATATTTTGTTCTGATGTTACTAGGACATTTGCGTGCAAAGCATGCGAAAAATTCAATTTTAGACTATTTTAGCCCCAGAACAACATGAATTTTGTTATTTGAACACGCAAGCGCTGAAAATTTTCTAAATTTGCCCTATTTTGGCCATAAAACATGCTGTTATTGGGATTAAAAGAAAGATGCATGGGGCAATTTTGAGGGCCCTGGACCCGGGCCCGTCTGACCCAATGGTAAATCCGGCCCTGCTCTCTATTATCAGCCCTTATTTGATTTTCGCTTTTGTGCTCGGGGCCCATGGACTTCGGCCCACCCTGTCCCCCGCTTGCTACTGGCGCCTGCTAATTATCTTGAAACCCATACTCCCCATGTATATATGGCTTTACCTATACCTTCCGCAACTGGAGTATTTTGAATGGAAGTTACCAAGCAATTGTCTATTCTATTTGAAACCAATACTCCCTCTGTGGAATACATTAGCTAAATCTTCTACAGAGGGAGTATGGATTTCAAATGGTGTAACCCATTTCTCAGCTTGTACATATATAGATGCATAAAGTCAGCCTAAGTCAGCATAGGTTTATAACATCAGTCTTTACAAGGAAACAGAGATGTTGTTTTTGCGGTGCTTGTGGCCCCCACATCACTCACTGACTCAGAGACACATTGCTTAAGGCAATGATGGTCCACCATACATAATATTATAATATTGATTAATATTTGCTGCTGGTGGCTGTGCAAGATGTACATGTACTACAGTCTTGTATTTGGTGCTGATTCTAATATGTGACCGTACACCACGAATGAGCCGTAAATTCGGCCCCCGATCAATTTTGTTTTGTTTCGTGTTTATAAAATATATATCATAAGCTTTAAAATGGTATATCATTTGACTTTAAACAATATCCAGAAGCGGGGTTATGGTTTGTTGACGCTTGCTCCTTCAACAAAATGGTAACCTTTTTTTCGGTTCTACATGTGTCTTTTTCCACATTGCTGGTAATAAATATCAAACAGTCATAATTGGCGGTCATTTCAAATCATCCCCAAGTCAACGATGTTCAGGAATGTCCTCTCATTGTTAATTGTTGGTTATACATACCTAGACAAAATACAATGCTTTGTAACCCACCACTTGAACAGGATTTAGCCAAAGCAAACAAAGACTAGAGCTATTTAAAATTCTATAGATATAGGTAGAAGATCATCATCCTCTTCAACAATAGGATTATTGATTGGTTTAAAAGGTGTTTGACTGGCACAATCAAAATGAGATACATGTCGCACCAAATTGAGGTACCTATGAATATGACCTTCATGCACATTTTACACTGTAACTCAGAATACAATTTAGGACATATACAGCTCATTCATGGTGTACAGTCACATATTGCCACATCACCCCCGTCTTGAAAGAACTACATTGGCTTCCCGTAACCAATAGAATTGTCTACAAATTAATGTTTATTGTCTTCTGTCTTAATGATCCTGATTATTTTTTTTAAAATCACTTCTCTATGAACCGAAATCAAAAGGTAAATGGTGTGACAGTTCTTTTGCATGCAGTTGCAGCACCACATTTATGGAATTCACTTCCTGAGCACATCAAATTCGCCAAAACTGTTGATGGTAAAAAAAAGGCACATAAAACATTTACTGTGTACTGCCTATAAAGATGATTGACTTTGTGTTTGAACTCTTGACATTAGGGTCCTACTAAACATGAATCAGGGCCTAATTGTTTGTTTTCAAACCTTTTCTAATGTATTTATGTTTCACTGAATTTTTGCCTGGATGTATCAGAAGATTCCTATTTACAGGTGTGCACTCCTAGTGTAGCTTTCCTTTAGTCACCTTTTTTCTTTACTTTCCTCACCCCCAGAAAAGTTAAGATAACCCCTGTCATTACATAGCATTGATTACAATATACGACGTACTGTTGACAACCAAAGGTATTCTTGTACTTACTGTACAGTCAGTTCAGTGTTTGCTTTTGATCATATAGCACTCTGTATAAATATAGTGTAGCTATACTGCAGTACCGGTGATTTGACATTAGTGGTCTTACATGTACATAACATTGGTTAAAATGTACTGATGTCTACTGAAGATAGTTTGCCTACTGAAGATATTTTGTCTGCTGAAGATAGTTTTATCTACTGAATATAGTTTGTCTACTGATGACTGTGTGTCTACTGAAGGTAGCAAGTATACTGATGATAGTTTGTCTATGGAAATTAGTTTGCCTACTGAAGATATGTATAAATAAACCATATTTCTTTCCATGTTAAAAATATTGTGAATATGATTAATAGTTCTGAAGACATAATGGCTGAGTTACTTTTGACAAGATATTTAGTGTAGATGGATCAAATGCCTGCTGATAGTATAGTTACTCCAAGGCAATTGTTTCTGTAATTTACATACTCACTGTATAGAAAGGACAAGGCCCTATGGCATTGGTGGTCTTACATATACATTAAGTAATTCCGTTTTTGAAAGTTGCAAATCTTTTAAAAACTAGATTGTCTCAGCAGCAGGGGACATTAGGCTGTCATGTGCATCTAGGTGTAGAGGCTTATCCTCTTATTCCCACTTGAGCATTCTCAAGTACACTTAAAGTGTTTGGTCTCCTGGTCAAGTCAGTTTTAATTTAGGGGTTGTTGTTATGTTGTTATAGCAACAAGCTCAGTTTTTCTGTCCAGTCAGCTGTCACTTTAGTGGTGTGCAGCCATTCAGGTCGCGGGTCTTATTTTTTAATTCCTTTGTTATGTCCATAGTTCTCCTAGTGATGCACTTGCAATTGTTCCTTCGATCTTGATGGACCAAAAAATATTTTGGGCTCTTGGTAGTGAAAAAAGATTACCAGTAGCTAGTGTGGTAGTAATCTATAGGTATATGCTTGATAACTATACATTACTGCATCAGTGGATGTTATTATTTCATTAATATTTAAGTGTATAGAAGCGCTAATCAGCATCCACAGAGCAGAACTGGTTTTGTCATTTTCATGTTGGAATTGGCCATCGGCTTCACATTGCTTACAAACAGGCAAGTAGTCAAAACATTTCTCTGTAAATGCTTTGTTCGAGATAATCAACCCTAGTTACAATCAATTAAGTATTTTATATCTGTTAGTGTTAGTCAGTTAAATGTAAGTCGGCAGAACTTATTAAAATTTTGGTGGTGGCTTTATCACTAAATCTTTTTATTTGCCTGTTTGCACTTTATATCACGAGTTGAATACGATAATAGATGAGGCAATAACAATTGTTTATATTATCAATTTTCTGCCATTATTAGCTCATGCATTACCAGTATGATAAGATGACATATTAAATCACATATTGAGTATCAATTAATCGATTACATGTTGCTCGAAAAGAAATGGTCAACGTGCAAATCAGACAAGGTATTTGGACTTGTTCTATTAATGGGATGGGGATACATATTTATTTGTCAGCTGAATGTAAGCCTTATAAAGTTAAGATTTGTATCATGTTTGCATGCATACCTTATCTGCATGCAAGTCGGTTATTAGTAAATAAAATCTAGAAGTTGCGTATCTTGGATCAGGCTTACATACCAACCATTAATATCAACATAATAAGGTGCAAAGGTATCAAACAATGGGGGGAAAGCACATAGTTTTCTTCTCTTTGCTGTTTGTTTTTTTGTGGTTATATTTCAGAAATATCTTCCGCTGATATTGCACTGAGGATTGCATCATATGTGGTTTGCGATATGTGAATAGACCCATAAGTTACTCAAGCTGACTAGTTGCATTCTCGGCCATGGCAGCAATACGTCGTTTAAATATGCACCTCGAAAATATTCAAGAAAGAAAAGAGGAAGATAACTGAGAATGATAATCCTGCAATAACAAATTTGGCAGAAAATAAATTGAGCAGACTTGAGATGTCAATTTACATGTTGTATACATCAGCATATTTCTTCAGCTCAACACGTGTCGAGAGGAATAAAGTTTTGTTAGAATTAGCTTCTTACTCTTCCACAAGCAAGAAGAACAATCCAAGACGGAGTTGAAATTGTTATGACAGCAGCTGATGACGTTCATTTACTTTAGATGAACAATTTAAATTGGCATCGGATACCATTATTTTCTTCTTTCATAAAACTTTGCGAATATCCCGCTCTACGATATCAGTCGTTATTCTTCAGCAAAATACTGTTAACCATAAATAATGCTCATCCGGTGACTCGACTATAGACTTGTAATTCCACGATTCTGAAATCTAACTTGAAATACAATAGAGACTATAAATGTACATGTGCATTGCATGTAAATTAGATACATTTCATATTGCATATTTTTTTACAGAACTGCTGAACTATTGCTTCAATGAAATACCGGTTAAATTTAAAAACAACAAGGTATATTTTTATACATCAATACTTCATCGACCTGATATGATGTCCTTAATGTGATGTCCTTTGCTATGTACAAATATAAAACCATTTTAGTCTTATGGGATGTTGTTCAGCATGAAAACCAAATTTTATAATCTAAAAGACAGAAGTTAACATGCCCTAAGGTGTGGAAAAGAATTGCAAAAAGACTAGGTCGATATTAATACAAGGGACACTTTGCATCATTTATGCATACAGCAAAAGTTGTATAATGATTATGATAGGTCCAACTTTTATTAAGTGATTAAAATTGTATGTAGGCCCTACTTTGCATCATTTACGCATACACAATAAGTGGGATAATGACAGCATATAAATTATGGTATTTATCAATGATGTAAAAATATGTAGGCCTATTGGATATTACTATTTATCAATTTTGCATTACTTATCAATAAAGAGGAACACAGTCATAAATATAGAAGTCTAGATTAGTGTTCCAGGATGATGGTGGCTTGCATACATGACATGCAAGATGTGAAACATCATAAGCTTGTCATTATAAATTATGATCAAAATTATGAATGGATGTAAAGAGTAGCCTAAAACAGACAGACATCCAGTTAGTCTAAAACAAAACAAAACAAAACAAAAATAGATGTAAAATTTAATTTCTAACTACAATAATGGTCCTTACATTATTTATAGTTGGTAGAATGGGGAACATATTTAATATTCTGTGGGAAATTCAATATTTGAATTAAATTGTTCAAGTAATTCAAACTTTTGTATTATTTGATGCTTTCGATTCAGTATGGAAAAAGAAAGTAACATTGTGTAAGGTAATTAAAAATAAGAAAACATATATATTTATTTGTATGTTTTTGTATGTATTTATGCCCTTTGCCCTTCTATGTATAAAGGACCCCTTCAGAAATAAGCCTTTGGGCTTAAGGGGCTATCCTGTGATATCTCCTTGCTGTGTTTTTTATGTGTATTATATGTCATTTATCTTAATGCATTTTATATCTATTTACCTTATATTGTTGTATGTGCAATATGGAGATACCGAATAAAATCAAAATCAAATCAATCAAGTTGAATAGAAGATCACAAACAGTATCAAGTTTTAAAAGGGTAGTTGATTATTGAATATATTCATGGAACATTTCAATGATTGATTAATTTGTGGTACAGATAATATACATTTTTTTTTCAATACTAAAAAAAATTATTAGTAGATAACTATTCGATTTCTACTAGTTTATTTTTGCTGTACTACCATCTAAAAAGGGGTTATTAAGAGCTTTAACATTAATTATTGTGAATGATTAAACGTATTCAGTGCAACACACTTAAGATTATTTATGAGACTTTTAGCTTTGGTATCTTATTTTATTCATCGGCAAGAACTTTAAAGTTAGCAGTGAGAAAATTATTCTCTGGATTACCATTCATTGGTAGTGAATTACTTTATTTTATAAATGTCACTTTTAAAATTGGATCAGGTAGGCCCCTATTCATGATCTGTTATCATTAATGGGTCTTTGAAATGGGAGCTACAGTAATACTTTGTGTGGCTCAATTGTCAAATAGCGATTTGTTATCATTTCTTTCAAAATTTGCCACTTACAGCTATTTCTGGTTTTGTTCTCAAGATCAAATAAGATGAACATATCTCTAGATAAATACATTTCAAGGTTAGGATCAGTTAATTAAACTGAAATTTGATGCTTATGTCAATTTGCACATCATGTGAATTACTTCATACTATACACTATTCTTTGTATACAAAGAACATCATTATCTATCCTTAAGTATGTATTTGATAGCTTACACTAAACATGCTTGGAAATTGCAGCAAGCAATATTATATGTAAAGCGATATCTAGCACAATTAATGGGGCTATCTAATCATGCTAATTGTATACTATATAAGTACATATGTACATTTCATACATTATATAATTATAGAGAGTGTATATATAGAGAGAACAACTAAATATATTTCTATTTCATTAATTAACACCAAACAAACAAATAAAAATCTGGTTGCTATGGCTTGTGCAGAAAATAAATTGAGCAGACTTGAAATTTGATGCTTATGTCAATTTGCACATCATGTGAATATTATCATGTGAGTTACTTCAAACTGTACACTATTCTGTCCATCCTTAAGTATGTATTTGATAACTTACACTAAACATGCTTGGAAATTGCAGCAAGCAATATTGTATGTAAAGCGATATCTGGCACAATTAATGGTGCTATCTAATCATGCTAATTGTATAATTTATATATGTTCATATTATGTACATTTCATATAATTATAGAGAGTATATATAGAGAAAGAGAACAACTACATAATTTCTATTCATTATTTTAACACCAAACAAACAATAAAAATCTGGTTGCTATGGCTTGTGCACAACTATTATTATAGGTTTAAGGTTAGTTGCCTGAGCTTGACAACTTATTAAAGTATTATTTATACAATTGCAGTCTTCTTTCCTAAAAGTTTGTCATGTTTATAGCATATTCATTTTTTGTTGGGCTTGGTGCATTTAATGCAACTATCATTATACCTATACACCTGTATGCTATTATAATAGATCCCTGTTTAGTTGTTTCATAGAATATATGGTTTAAATTTACAAAATAAATTGCCCCTTGTGATTTAATAATATTTGTTTTTAACTTATTGGGTGTATGGGGTGATGCAATATTTTCCTATGTTTTCGGTACAGGCTGTACATAAATCTTTGGTGTATATATTATAGTTTCCTCATTGATCATCAATAGAGATTTTGTAAGAAAACCACTACATGTGTAAATAAAAATTTTCAGCAGCTGATTACTTGCTGACATCAAGATGATGGCGATGTGGCTGCCCCATTTAGATATGACAGCTTTCATTGGTCCTTAGAGGGGTTGGATTGGTTCAGGACTCATCTGGAGCATCCTGAGGCTTTTTGCTTTTCCACCTTTGTACATTGTTTTGAGGGAGGGGGAGGGGGGAGGGGAGGGGGGTTTAATCAAGTTTCTCCATTGAGAAACTTGGTTGGCATTGTTTATTCTTTTGGAGATTTCTAATTATTTAATTGCGGTTAAAAATGCTGTTTTCCAATCCAATCCTCTGTTTGATCCAAAGATGTATCTGTTTAAGATATGCTTAAGATTTGCTTAAGATGAAATTTGGTTAAATGTGATTCAGAAGTCAACTTTTGTTTGTCCAGCTTGTATGGTTGGCTTGTACACATTTTTCCAATAATTTGTGTATTTATTGATTTATATGAAGATGATAAATAATTCCAAATGCTTGCTGCAATTAATCATCTCAATGTATATAATTTGTTTAATTGATATGAAATCTGTTATTATCTCAATATAGTCTTAATTTCTATGAGATTGTGAAATTATTATAAATAAGCTTATGTGTATTAAATGGTCCTCATGATCGTGGGGGCAATGCGGAGTCTATTCTTTGCGTTGTTGTGCTTTCCTGCTGTCTCGAGACAATTCCGTTTTTGAAAGTTGCAAATCTTTTAAAAACTAGATTGTCTCAGCAGCAGGGACATTAGTCTGTCATGTGCATCTAGGTGTAGAGGCTTATCCTCTTATTCCCACTTGAGCATTCTCAAGTACACTTAAAGTGTTTGGTCTCCTGGTCAAGTCAGTTTTAATTTAGGGGTTGTTGTTATGTTGTTATAGCAACAAGCTCAGTTTTTCTGTCCAGTCAGCTGTCACTTTAGTGGTGTGCAGCCATTCAGGTCTCCGTCTTATTTTTTAATTCCTTTGTTATGTCCATAGTTCTCCTAGTGATGCACTTGCAATTGTTCCTTCGATCTTGATGGACCAAAAAATCCCACCCACCCTCCCAAAAGCTGGAAGGGTGATTCAGTAACTAAATATGGTTAAAGATACTCCAATAAAATGGTATGTCCAAATATGCTGCTTTATGCTTAAAAATAGAGGCTTTGTATGGAATTTCTTGAAATCTTGAAGAATATCATTAGTAGATTGTCTCCACTTTCTACTGCGTTTTATAGAAGGGAATGAATGCTTTGTATGGAGTTTCTTCAAAACCTGAAGAATCTCGTCTGTAGATTGTCTCCACTTTCTACTGCGTTTTATGGTGCTTGGATGTGTTATGGATTTTCTTCAAAACCTGAAGAATCTCGTCGGTAGATTGTCTCCACTTTCTACTGCGTTTTATGGTGCTTGGATGTGTTAAGGATTTTCTTCAAAACCTGAAGAATCTCGTCTGTAGATTGTCTCCACTTTCTACTGCGTTTTATGGTGTTTGGATGTGTTATGGAGGTTCTTCGAAACCTGAAGAATCTCGTCGGTAGATTGTCTCCACTTTCTACTGCGTTTTATGGTGTTTGAATGTGTTACGGATTTTCTTCAAAACCTGAAGAATCTCGTCGGTAGATTGTCTCCACTTTCTACTGCGTTTAATGGTGCTTGGATGTGTTAAGGATTTTCTTCAAAACCTGAAGAATCTCGTCTGTAGATTGTCTCCACTTTCTACTGCGTTTTATGGTGTTTGAATGTGTTACGGAGTTTCTTGAAACCTGAAGAATCTCGTCGGTAGATTGTCTCCACTTTCTACTGCGTTTTATGGTGTTTGAATGTGTTACGGAGTTTCTTGAAACCTGAAGAATCTCGCCGGTAGATTGTCTCCACTTTCTACTGCGTTTAATGGTGCTTGGATGTGTTAAGGATTTTCTTCAAAACCTGAAGAATCTCGTCTGTAGATTGTCTCCACTTTCTACTGCGTTTAATGGTGCCTGGATGTGTTAAGGATTTTCTTCAAAACCTGAAGAATCTCGTCTGTAGATTGTCTCCACTTTCTACTGCGTTTAATGGTGCCTGGATGTGTTAAGGATTTTCTTCAAAACCTGAAGAATCTCGTCTGTAGATTGTCTCCACTTTCTACTGCGTTTTATGGTGTTTGAATATGTTACGGAGTTTCTTGAAACCTGAAGAATCTCGTCTGTAGATTGTCTCCACTTTCTACTGCGTTTTATGGTGTTTGAATGTGTTATGGAGTTTCTTCAAAACCTGAAGAATCTCGTCGGTAGATTGTCTCCACTTTCTACTGCGTTTTATGGTGCTTGGATGTGTTAAGGATTTTCTTCAAAACCTGAAGAATCTCGTCTGTAGATTGTCTCCACTTTCTACTGCGTTTTATGGTGTTTGAATGTGTTACGGAGTTTCTTGAAACCTGAAGAATCTCGTCGGTAGATTGTCTCCACTTTCTACTGCGTTTTATGGTGGGCTATTGGTTGCCTTCATGCTTTCCTCCCTTTCTGCTGCGTTTTTATACCAGGGTTATAAATGCTTTGTTGCTTATTTGGAGTATCTTTATTTACTTGGTTGTCAATACCAGTGGATTATATATCAGTAAATGGTTTAAGCATTGATGCCGTATCTTGCTGAATACAAAATGTTCGTTTGCTAGTGTTGGCATTGTTTATTCTTTTGGAGATTTCTAATTATTTAATTGCGGTTAAAATGCTGTTTTCCAATCCAATCCTCTGTTTGATCCAAAGATGTATCTGTTTAAGATATGCTTAAGATTTGCTTAAGATGAAATTTGGTTAAATGTGATTCAGAAGTCAACTTTTGTTTGTCCAGCTTGTATGGTTGGCTTGTACACATTTTTCCAATAATTTGTGTATTTATTGATTTATATGAAGATGATAAATAATTCCAAATGCTTGCTGCAATTAATCATCTCAATGTATATAATTTGTTTAATTGATATGAAATCTGTTATTATCTCAATATAGTCTTAATTTCTATGAGATTGTGAAATTATTATAAATAAGCTTATGTGTATTAAATGGTCCTCATGATCGTGGGGGCAATGCGGAGTCTATTCTTTGCGTTGTTGTGCTTTCCTGCTGTCTCGAGACAATAGACTGCTGTCTACTGAAGATAGTTAATGTAATAGAGGTTAGTGCTTTGGCATTGATCATCAGAATTAACCTCCTTCATTAAGTATAGCTACTGGACAATTGCCTTGTGATTTGCATACACATTTGAAGAGTTGGGATGCAAAATGGGATATAACCGATGGCTGCCTTGTGTTTTTTTTTTTTTTTATGTAAAGAGATACCTTTGTTATGGCTATTTAATAGGAATTGCACCAATACTGCTGTATTAAAAGCATTGTTTCAGCACAGTCAAAAAAGAAATTTTGTGTGTTATAGTCCACATAGTTTTTTTAGATGTGGTGTCCGCGTGTTGATACACTCACGATCAAAGGTGCATCTGTAGGGGGCAATCGCTTCATGCTGCATTGTATGCTATAGATGTACTGTCATTGATGGCATGTGCATCACACACTGACACTACTGTCTCAAGGATACCAAATGGACTATACTAAAAATAGAAAATAGAACTTTTGATCCTCTCTACACAGGTGTCGACTACAGACGACAAGTTTCAAATTTTCTTTAAAAATTCAAAAATTTCAGAATTGTATGAATGCCTAACTATATTTGGAATCAGCATGAAAAATGCATTAAAATGAGTACAAACAAGCATGGCATGGGTTCAATGGTTCTTGAGATAGCCCTTGATATTTTGAGAAAATATCTTTAAACTTTACCTTTTTATGTTGAAGCCTATGGCCAGCACTCAGAGCATTAATAACAAACAACACAGGGCAGCACATGGCGTATATCACATTTTGTGTCAAATCTCTTCATATCTTATCCAAAGAAGGAACAAGACCCACTGGCATTGGTGGTGTTTATGTAACATTGAATAAACCATGTGTAGTACTGTGTTTTTGGTGTCCACTGATGTTAGTGCATAATGGACCATTCAGAGTTCATTGGCATTGATGGTTTGTACAAATCTGAACTTTCCAGTACTATGTACAGAAGGCACTTCCGTGATGGTGGAATCGGTCATTTTTGGCCATTGAACTTTACCTGCTTCTGTACCTAATTCACCGGCATGTCCAGGATCTTTTTCCTGCGTGGGGCTCAGGGGTGCTTTAAAAGTTATGCAGGGGGCTTAAAGAGGAAGCCCCGTCAGAAGTTCTTCTGGGGTGAACCAAACCTGCCTGGTTATCAAATTAATCAGTGACAAGGTTATCTCTGAATTGATGCAATTGATGCAGGTGCTAATTGATGCAATAACATTAAAACCTCAATTAGCACCTGTCAAATTCAGAGATACCCTTGTCACTGATTAATTTGATAACCAGGCAAGTTCGGTTCACCCCAGAAGAACTACTCTGGTGGGGCTTCCTCTTTAATGGCTAAAATCACCAAAAAACGGCTGATTTTTCACAATTTTTAACAAAGTGCAGGGGGCTTCAGCACCCAAAGCCCCCACTGGACATGCCACTGTAATTTGTTATTCCTTGTCATTTGTTCAATTAATATGTTTATGTGCAAAGGGATTTTCATCATTCATTCCAGTCCCTGTTATTTTTGCAGGTTAACACTTCTGTGAGCAGTGAATTGGTCATTTTGCTATCAAACTTTACCTTCTTCTGTGCCTACATTTTGTTGACCCAAGATTCTGCATGTGTTTTAGTGTTTCCCCTCATCAAGTTGGTACCTTACTCTCTTTTCAGTGCTACATACAGAAGACATTTTCCACTTCACCGTTGTTACTGAGCAGACACTGATTAATAAACCATGAAATGGAATATCTGTATGTTTGACAAAAAATCTTTCAATTTCATTAATAATTCAGGCAAATCTTTTATATGTGACCTTTTTTAAAACAAAGGAAGTGTTTTGCATATAAGTCTTGGAGAAAGTGGTGATTGGGTGCCTCAAATTCAGTTTTAACAAGCTTCTAGGCAAAAATACAAAAAAATCAGTTTTTGCACCTCTGGGATCTACACCTGTAACAATGGTGACTTTGCAAAATATATGTCTACTATTTTAATAGTAAACAGATATATTTAAAAAAAGTAAACAGTAAACAGTATCTTTTAAAAAAGATATCACAGCACATGATGTAATGGTCATAGGCCTATGTTTAACACACTTCTCATACTTGTGACAAACATTGGTTAGGGAAAAATATATTAACAGAACAATAGTTTAAGAAACTAAGTGAATTATTTCCAGGCAGACATAACTGGGAGATATATGTGGAGCCTAACAATTTAAGTGGTGCTTTGTATGTGAGTTATTATGCTGTTTTTATTACTTTATAAAGTAAATTGACTTGGATGCCAATTAACATGATTTGTGATCCAATATGTTACCATAACATCAAATGTAGTGATTTGATAACATCATAACATGTCAACTTCTAAAATGATGTTGATCATGATGTAAACAATGACTGCAATTGAGTTTAACCAGACGACGGCATGATCAGAAAACTGTGCTTCACTTAAAGGCTTAATGTACGATTTCCTTCAAATTTAAAATTTGTCATTATATACTCAAAATGCTGAAATAATACTAGTAATAATTATCGGGAATGGTTTCTGTTAATTTTGAGCTGAAATAACGAGGTAAAGTGAAAGAAACACTGCTTGTTATTTTGGCCGTTTAACACGCAGTTCTATGGGAGGACATAAAGTCATAATTCTTTGAATTATGACTTTATGTCGAACTTTGCTCTGTTTACCTACAAACACAAGAAATTTGGCTGATTCCATTTAGGTGCAAGTTGTGACATGTGTAAACAATACAAATATGCCAAAAAATCAGGTTTGAAAAAAATTAACCAAATTCATATTATAAGATCGTACATTATGACTTTAAATTGAAATACTATTACTACAAACTACAAATTATTTTAGACAAATTTCAAAGAGCTAAAATGATGTTGAAATCCATACTCCCCCTAGAAGACATGACCATAAATATTCCACACAGGGAATGCAAATTTCAAATGGTATTACCTGAATGGGTATCTCTGACTTCATCAGGACCAATTTTCTAAAGAATATTTAGAAATGATAAAACCTTTTTTATCTTGATGAACTCTAACTTACACATCTGATGAAAGCTGCCCTGGTAATGTGTGATAGCCAATCCCAGTAACCATAGAAATACTATATGTGACACGATCAAGGGGAATGAGTCGGATGTCGCTAATATTGATTTAGAGATATTGGCAAAGAAAGTGTTAAAATTCTTTTGTTTTATATTGTTTTCAGCGATTGATAAATTCATGTAACTTTGCAAAGAAAAGTCGTGTCAACATGGGGTTTGCAGTTTCAGAAAGCTCTAAATGTCCTCTTTAGAAACATATGTAAAACTAATAATCGACCAGGGTCGACATGTGACTCATTCCCCTTGATCATGTCACATATAACTTATTTATGATCATATTTGACTTCAAAAACAGTTTGGTCAAGTATCAATCACTTTTGTATTTTTCACTGAAATGAGACGAACCCTTAAGGCAACGATGATCCGTATTATGTAACATAGATTGGAATTATGGCTTAGTCTCAGAGAAGATGTCTTACCCTTCCCAGAATCCTTTGCAACATGTTATGCCATCTCATGTAATGACACTGCTATCACTTTGCACAGTCTAGGCTCCCTGTAAAACATGCCATTAGGCTATTCCAGTTAAAATCCACACTACCCCTGTGGAAGATTTTGGAAATATGTTCCATAGGGGGAGTATGTTTTTCAAATATGATTGGGCAGGGTTCACCGGCGTGTCCAGGATCTTTTTTTCTGTGGGGGGCTCAGAGGGGCTTTCAGAGTTATATGCAGGAGGCTTAATGGCTACAATCGCCAAAAAACAGCTGATTTTACATGATTTTTAACAAAGTGCAGGGGGCTTCAGCACCCAAAGTTTCCCCTGGACACGCCACTTGGGTTAATCATTTTGAAACTCATACTCCCCCTGTATTCATGGCTTTACCTTTATCTTCCACAACTGGAGTGAGTATTTCAAATGGAAGCTACCAAATTGTCAATTCTATTCGAAACTCTTTAATCCCTATGGAAGACTTTAGCTAAATCTTCCACAGGGGTACATGTAGTGTGGATTTAAAATGGAATAGCCCATTTTGTGCTGCTGAGAACGGACGTTCCCAGCCGGTTTGTGTTCCTCCGTCACTAAACAAACCGTCTGGCGACAACCCCAAAATGACGATCGCTGATTGGTTAATGAATTTCCAAATAAAACTGTTTTCAATTGGCTATAGGACGTGACTTGTGTAAGTGACACTAAACATTGTAGGCCTTCACTATGTGTGGATACCGCAAAAGCAAAATATACCCTAGCTAACTGAGGCGCCAATCGTCTGTTATCGCCTTTCATGTCAGCGACTCGCAGCGCGTACTCACGTATGTTGTGTGGATTTATGTAACCGCATAGCTGTCACTCAACCATTGCATGCATTGAAGCCCGGCTCTGATTGACAGCAATCTGAAGATTTTCTTATGACCATGATTGGCCAATCAGAAAAGATGTACTATGAGGTTGTCGCCAGACGGTTTGTTTAGTGACGAAGGAACACAAATCGGCTGGGACCGAGACTATGCTGAGAATAGACTTAGCTAAACAGGGGTTGTTAGTCAATTAATCACCATAATTTGCAAGATTAGTATGTGCTCTGTTCATTGATTTACTTATGTTACTAAAGACCCATGTTGAACTGCATGGGCTACTTGAACAGAAAACTGAAACTTCAAAAATACATTGTGGGAAGTGTAATATATTGTTTCTGGGTTAGTACTGTGTTATATCCTGAAGATAACCTAGTAGAGTGTAATATTGATGATCATAACACATATCTGGATAAATTGTCAGTTGCCCTGTTTTATGGTTTTTATTGCTCTCATACTTTGTCAGACAGAGGAGGCCAAATGCTAGGTATTGTCTGTATATAACATGGATGAAATTGTGCTGTGGCAGGGGTAGCGCGAGCACAAAAAATCAAGGGCTCCAATTAAATTTTTCTGGACCCTTTGGTACCTGCAAAACCAACATTTAAGGGGTCCGATGAGAATTTAAGGAGTCCATTTGTCCGAAATTCTAAACTTCAGAACTTACCAAATATTCCAGTGAAATTATTAGTGTTGTTGGCCTATGGTGATTCAAAAGATTTACTGATCTTTTTTTTAAATTATTTTTAATTGATGATGTATGCCTCCATGCATCATGAAATTAAGGAGTCCATACAGTTTTTATTGGACCCTTTGGTCACATTCAACTTGAGATTTAAGGAGTCCAAAATGGGCAAAATCAAAAATAAGGAGTCCCTGGACGCCATAAACTCCTTAAATCGACCCCTGCCCCGGGGTAAAAGCAGGGGGCGGGCAAAACGAAGGGGCGGCGGAAGAAGAAGGGGCAGCAAAACGAAGGGGCAGTGGAAGAAGAAGGGGCGACAAAAAAGAATTAGTAAAGAAAAAAAGGCGGCAAAAATTTGAAAAAGTATAAAAAATTGTTAAAAAATTATACTATACATCAAAATGTGTTTTTGAATTTTCTTCAGCCCCCGGGGTAGGAGCGGCCACGGTACGCCACTGGTGCTGTTGCTTCTACTTAAGGTAATTTCAAATATGACTAGTATTTTGATATTTTGATCATCATATTCTATTCATCAAGCTGTTTAGAGTTAGTTGATTTTGCTGTTATAAAAGACAACAGGGTCCAAACCACACAGGCAGTATTTTGTATATATGTTATGGACGTCTACTGAAGGTAGCAATGTTTGCACAGTATTTTTGTGGGACATGAGAGCACATCAGACACATCAAATTGCATTCTGAATACAAGGAATGTCCTTCTGATGTCAAATAATTTTGATCTTTTGAAATTCACGATATAATA
Source organism: Amphiura filiformis (assembly GCF_039555335.1). Classification (NCBI taxonomy): domain Eukaryota; kingdom Metazoa; phylum Echinodermata; class Ophiuroidea; order Amphilepidida; family Amphiuridae; genus Amphiura; species Amphiura filiformis. Next base: position 33,121,625 of record NC_092640.1, read on the forward strand.
CACATTTTATGGTTAATTATTAAAAATTGATATTTTGGACATTTAACAGTCCTCAAAGTAAACTTTATAAATCTAATGATATGTACTTAAAGTATATGTAGCTGGGAGGAAAAGCCGTCCATCATTTGAAAATTTTGACCTTTTGTATGGAAGATATAATTTTTAGGTCTTTTGGGGAATAAAATGCTGTCTACTGAAGATAGTAAATGTATAGTTTGTAATGCTCTTAAGGAATCATATAGCAACATTTGCACAGTATTTTTTGTGGGACTTGAGAGCACACCAGGACTGCTTTTCCTCCAAGCTACATACACTTTAAGTACATATCAAGGACTGTAAATATCAAAAATATCAATTTTTTAATAATTTGCCATAAAATTTGTACTATCGCGAATTTCAAAAAATCCAAATTATTCGATATCAGAAGTTCATTCCTCATATTCAGAATGCAATTTGGTGTATCTGATGTGCTCTCAGGTCCCACAAAAAATACAGTGCAAACATTGCTATCGGATTCCTTAAGCTTGTTTGGGATCAATTGCTTCTTCACTGCAAAAAGCGTGTTTAGGAATTAAACACTTTTCTTGCACCACATTCTAAACATGCTTGATTCCTAAACCCTATAGTGGCAGCCAGCCCTGATATATAGCTACTAACCTCTCCATCTCGGGGGCACTTGACGTGATGGGGGTGTGCAGACAGCACACTGCAAAAAGTGTGTTTAGGAATTAAACACTTTTCTAAACACTATCTTGCACCATGTTTTTAAACATGTTTAAATGCTACACATGTTTAGGAATTTGATGGGTATGTGTTTAGGAATTTAACACATGATGTTTTGGAATTTGACATTGGTTTTTAGGAATAAAACACTTTTCTTGCACCACATTTCTAAACATGTTCGATTCCTAAACACCAATGTCTAATTACATTTCTAAACATGTTTGATTCCTAAACACCAATGTCAAATTTCCTAAACACAGCCCATCAAATTCCTAAACATGTGTAGCATTTAAACATGTTTAAAAACATGGTGCAAGATAGTGTTTAGAAAAGTGTTTAATTCCTAAACACACTTTTTGCAGTGAATTGTTGCTACCATACATTCAAAAGATGATGAGGGTTAAACCCTGTAGGCAGTGATTGTCTATAAAGTACTGCTTGAATACATTGTGCTGCTGTGTTATTGCTGTCTACTGAAGATAGCTTATAGGTGAAGTATTGTGAATGGTTGGTCATAGTGCTTTTCTCATAAAGCTTAAAACCATTTTAACCATTTTTAAAACCATTGAAACTATTTAAAAAAACATTTTAACCATTTTTAAAAGCTTTTAACCATTAAAGTGGTTGAAGGACAATTGCTATGATACTTTTATAGGAGTAGGAGGCACAAGGCCAAACCTTGTGGGCAGTGATTTTCCAAATAAAACAGATTAAGGCGTGCTGCTGAATTATTGCTATCTACTAAAGATAGCTTAGGTAAAATTTGTTCGGCTTATAATTGGCGAAAAAATGACACTCTTAACACCGTGTATTGATATAGAATGCATGCACACAGTTGAGCATGGCACTTAATTACGCTAGTTGCATATGTGAATTTAAACAAGCATAAGTTGGGACTTTATTGACTCATGCAGAAACAAAAGCCAAATAATATTTGCCAATTATAAGGTGAACAAACTTTAGTATTGTGAATGGCTAGTCAGAATACAGTTGAAAATTGATGAGGACAATTGCTTTTATTGACATATTACTTCCTAGAAAGAGGAGGCACAAGGTTAAACCTACAGGCAGTGATTGTCTGTATAAAACATTGATTAAGTTGCGTTGTTTATAGTATACTGCGCACAAAAAGTATCTGTACACTTAAAACAAAAGCAATATCTTAAAGACTCTAAACTTAAATTACCAAATGAAGTAATCAATAAATTGAGAATTTTGTTCTGCATATTTTGATACCTCATTCGGCACGCTGCAACTTTATTTCATGGTGTGCAGCATTGTGCTCTTTTTAACAGAGGTATCCGTTGGGTCCTGTTGTCATGGTTACCGTAATTAAGATGGTGTCTGATGGACCATGCCTGTATGTTCTTTTTTCCTTTCCACCAGGCCCAAGTACAGGTGGAAAACCAAAAAAAAACAAAAACAAAAAAAAACACTTTATTCCCCCAAATTATACCAATTTGAATATAAAGAGTTTTGAAAAGTAACAAAGATCTATGTAGACTTTTCTCTCGAAATATGCTAATTATGAGTACAACGAGTGAGAGTTGATCTGTGACGCTGTAATGAGCCTGTTACAAAAGGTGGTGGATATCACCCTAAAGGAAGAAATATCCCAAATGTGTCTCTTTACAATTCTCTTTTTTTCCATTCAAATTGTGCCGATCAAATGAGGGTTTCAAAATATGCAAAACCAAATGGGCTATTCCATTTAAAATCCACATTACCCCTGTGGAAGATTTTGTAAATATCTGCCACAGGGGGAGTATGAATTTCAAATGGAATGAACATATTAGGCAGCTCCATTTGAAACTCACCCTCCCTCTGTGGAAGATTCAGGTTGAATCTATCTCAGAAGGTGCATGAAATTCAAATAGAGCTGCCTAATGTGTTCATTCCATTTGAAATTCATACTCCCTGTGTGGCAGATATTTCCAAAATCTTCCACAGGGGTAGTGTGGATTTTAAATGGAATAGCCCATTACTCCATTTGTTGATTATTTTATTTGGTACTAAACTTTGGTTTAGTGTCTATATAAGCTATTGTTTTTGTTGCAAGTTTTCAGATACTTTTTGTGCGCGTAGTATAATATTGTAGCCATTGATCATAACACTCATCTCATAAACCTTGATTTAAGGCAAGTGATTTTTATTGCCATCATGCATTTTGAAACACAAGAGGATAAACTCTGCAGGTAGTGATTGTGGGTATGCTGTTAAGGGTAGACTAGGTATTGTTGGTCAAAGCAGGCAAAAAAAATCAATCAATATATTATTGAAAAATAACACTTTGATGTTTTGCAAAAGTTCATTCTACAAATCATATACTTTGAAATCTTGCTTGATTTATTATTGTGAATGAGGGAATGCGTTTTACAAAAGTGTCGTTGTTATATCTGTGATTATTGAATTCTTCTATAAACTCGCTATGAATTGATAAATGCAATTTTTGCCGAAGCACACTACCATTCACAAGATGCTGTGAACTACCAACTCGCAACAGTTTAAAATAGTTGCTAACTTTGAGTGTGCTGAGGCTTGTGGATCAACGTCTAGGCATTGGGCCTGTGCGTAGTGCACTATAAATCACTGCACTTTTTTTATATAATACTCTCTAAATGTGAAAGAGTAAAAAATCACTCAAAAAGAGTGAAATCTCACTATTTCAAAGAGCCATCTGAGTGACAACTCTTTTAGAGTGAAGCTCACTCTCAAGAAAGAGTGAAAAATTCACTCCGGAAAAGAGTGAATCAGAAAAGAGCATTTATTTATTTATTTATTCATTTAGGCCTATTTTATATACAAGAATATCACAGCAGTTCATAACAGCTACTATGTGCTTTAAATTGTTGTGAGGCTAGGCCCCAGGTTAGGCTAGGGCCCAGTCTAGGAATATTGAACTGGTCTAAAGCTTAAGCACATACACAATGTGTCGAACTTCAGTGTGGGATGAATGATGAAAAACTATGGATTTAGTGAAGCTAATAGTCAAACTGTTCAATGGTGAGTACACTTAGGTGTAGGACATAACACTTGGCAAATACCATGTTTACAGTCACAGTCTGGAGAAGCGTGATGCGGCGTAACCTACATAAGCTTACATATGCGTACATGTAAACCGGCACTGGGCCGGTAACAAACTGCTCACATTATGACTTAATCTTACTGCCGCCGTTGTCTCCAGACCAAGTGTATACTTGCTACGAGTTATGACCTACACATAAATGTAAACACTATTGAGTATGCTGTCTATTTCTTCATCAAATCCGCTTTCTTTTCGCCATTCATTCACACACTGTTCGCCATTTTGTTACACAAGTTCGGCGCTTCTGATTGGCTGACAGTTCACTCCAAGAAAGAGTGAGATTTTGCCGGGGATTTTGCGCCACTTTTGAGCGAGTGAGGCTCACTCGAAATGGCGAGTGAAATTATGTGTACTGTTTTCACTCTTTTAGAGCTAAAACCCACTCTTTTAGAGCTAACTTAAATTCACTCAGAAATAGTGTTCTGTGTTTTTGTTATCTGCAGATTTTGATCATGAAACTCCCTCAGTTCTAAGGAGGCAGTTACTTTTATTGCTCTAATACTTTACCATGATTATCTGCAAAACATGAAGTTGTTCTGCTGTGTTGGTGCTGTCTACTGAAGATAGTAATGTAGTTTAATTTGTAATGCTGTTAATAGTACTTTTCTTATGATGCTTGATGAGGGAACATTGCTTTTATTGCCATAATTCTTTTTAGAAAGAAGAGGAGCCAGGCCAAACCATGTAGCATTGACTGTGCTATTCCAGTTGAAATCCATACACCTCCCTATATCCATGGCATTAATCTCCAACACATCAAATGGATTCACCCATTCAGGTAACCCCATTTAAATTCACACTACCTGTGTGGGAGATTAAGGTCATGTCTTACATACGGGGTGTATGGATTTCCACTGGAATATCCCATTGATTGTCTGTATGAAACAGATTAAGTTGTGTTGTTGCTTTCTACTGGAGATAGATTATGATAGTTTATGAAGTATAATGATATTGTTGATCATAATACTCATTGTATAAGCCTGGTAGCCATCGTACATTTCAAACAAAATAGCTAAAAGCCTACAGGCAGTAATTGTCTGTATAAACATGATTAAATTAGTTTAAGTTTTGTGTCAGTTGGTCTGTCAGTCAGTCTGTCTGTCTCAGTCAGTCTGTCAACAATTATTGTGTGAGGCTTTTGGTTAAAATTTGGTCTCATATAAACAGTTCAAGTCATATTGCCACTCGACTTAACTACATTATGGGAATCTTTCATATTGGGCACGGTGGCTCAGTGGTTACGGCCTTGGACTCATAATCTGAGAGCTTGCTCGATGTGGGTGGGTTCAAGTCCTCATTCCACCACCGTGTTGCACCCTTGGGTAAGGTGCTTTGCCTTGCTTGCCTCACCCCACCCAGGTGCAATGGGAAGCTGTTAGGGGTAGTCACAGCTGTTGTACTGATGAACCCTGTACTGTTTTTAGGCAGCAAACATGTTTCCGACATATTCTAATGATGGCGGAATAAAGCTGTTTACAGCATAAAGCGCTATATAAATATCTACATTTATTTTTTATTTTTTTATTGGCAGTGTTCAAGGTCATTTGGGGTCAACTTATAAAATAAGCCGAAAATTACAAAAAAAATTGCTCACAGATATTTACTATGCATGGTGTTCTAGTGTTCCCATATCTACAGATGACGTGTCTGAAACTGCTATTTGTTTTTATTGTTGTCCTACTACTGTGAGACAGTGATTGACTGCAAAACATTGAATTGTTCTGCTGTGTTTGTTGTTGCTACATGTCTACCAAAGATAGGATAGTTAATGTAGTGCATAAAGGAAACGCAAGGAAACAATGGTAGTGGACCTTTGTTCACGAAATGAGACAATGGCCTGCTTTTTGTTAACCAGCATTCTTGAAAATGAGCAACATAATGATTGTTGACTTAACACGGTTTGGAAATAATTTCTTCATATTTTTGGTGTTATCTGTCGTTTACATATCCTTCCTAAAACACAAAAGTGCGACCCTTTGTCAATCACCTACAGTACCCAATTTCGGTATACTATATAAGAAACTCATCATGATGATTGCCAGAGAATAGTTTAAATGTAGCTTGTACCATTTTTAAGGTCGTTTACATATCCTTCCTAAAACACAAAAGTGCGACTATTTCCAAACACCTAAATTAGCTAAAAATTTAGGACATGTTACAAAACTATATTTTCTAGAATTTCATAGAATAGTTTAAATGTAGCTTGTACCGTTTTTTGTGGTATCCTTCAGAAGTGAGCGGTCCGATACCAATATTTTGGTCAAATCTCCATTCAATTAACACGGGAGTTGGCTAGCTATGCCTTGCCCTCACTCATATTTTACAAAAGTGCGACTATTTCTGAACATCTAACCTAGCTGTAATTTTAGGTCATGTTAGAGAAATATATTTGCTAGAAGTTTGGAGAATAAGTTAAATATTGGCTGGTTATTTTTCACACAGTAATGTTAACTAGGCAAGTGCCCATTCTTCCAACATACATCATTTGTAGAGGTCACGCGTCAATGGTGAGAGCACTGTGTATTGTGTATAGGAAAACGGACAGTAACTGCAGTATGGATGTTGTTAATCAAAGTAGGGGAGAGCGGGGAGTGTTCGCCCTAGGGGTAGGTTCGCCCACCCCTTGTTTCTCAGCACTACAGCTTTCGGGGAATTTGATGATGGCAAAATTAGGTGACATAGGTCATTATAAACTTCTCATATTAGCTACGCGACATAATAGGGACGTGTTCGTCGAACTGCAGCCAAAACAAAAAAATTACACCACAACGTGATTTTTTCTTGCATTAATAATGTTGTATCATCATTGATACATAAATACAGATGGTTTTAATGGAAATCTGTATTTGGAACATATGGGATTTGTAAAAGATTTAATGCAGTTATACACTCCTTATTCGATTTGTATTTTGCATACCCTGAAGAAAATACAAAAATGTGCACAAGACACGTTAAGCCCTTTGAGGATGGGGCATGTTAGCCCCATATCTTCCCAGGCGGACTTACCCCCAAACTGGAGGGCGGACATGCCCCATTAGCGTATTATGCAAAATATTGATAATTATACCATTAAACAAGGTAAAACTACTGAAAAGCATGTTTTTTAAAGTTATGTGGTATCAGTATTACTCATACCACAGTTTATGTCCTAATCCATAATCCCCCCCGAAGTTGTAAACATGATACGTTTAAACTCACTTTGGACCCCTACATTTGACCCTGACCCGACCCTGCAACAAATTTAGTGATTCCCCAGAAGAGAATAAATGCCCTGTATACTCTTGCTAAATGTTTGCATTGGATATGTTATTGTTACACAATGTTTAAACCCTTTTTGTGATTAGGGTGAACTTACCCCACCATATATGAACCTGCCCCAATATGGGAGCAAGTACGCCACTTTGAAAAACTTTTTTGTTTGCTCTATCCTGTTGCTATTGTAAGGCCTATAGTTCTGGGATTGTGGTCGTATATAGCTAAGACATAGGGCTTTCACATGGGCTAATCAGGTCATCCCTAACCTTAAAATTGACATCGCTAGGCGGGTCAGAAAAAAATAGGGCGAACACTCCCCGCTCTCCCCTACTCTCCTCATAAAGCTTGGTTAGGGTCAATTACTTTTCATTGCTTTTCATACATTTTATAGATGGAGAGGCCAAACCTGACAATGAGCACAATGCCTTGCATGGTGCTCACTTGTGAGGACAGTAAAACATATTGAATTGTTCTGCAGTGTTTGTTGTTGCTACATGTCTACCCAAGATAGGATAGTTAATGTAGTATCACACATGATGTTGTTAATCAAAGTACTCTCCTCATAAAGCTTGGTTAGGGCCAATTACTTTTCATTGCTTTACACCCATTTTATAGATGGAGGAGAGGCTAAACGTGACAGCCAGTACCAGGTGGTGGTCGCCGTGCATTCTCTAAATTCAGTAAATTTTCATCGTCAACCGTGTAATTGAATAGGATTATTTTGAAATTTTAAAATGCTTGAAATACCACAAACAAATAGGCCTATGTTAATAAATAATATAAATACAAGCTAAAACCGTTGGGGTTCGATAATGAACCCCACAAAACTAACTGAGTATATGGAAAATGCCATACGGCCGGGCGGTTTCACAAGTTGCGGTTCTATCATGCCACTCGCCGCCTGAGCCAGTACAGTGATTTTCTATACCACACAGATTAGATGCATGTTCTGTGTTTTACTGTCTACTGATGATAGTGTGATATATAGTATTGTGATGTTGTTAATCATAATACTCTGTCAGAAAGCTTGGTTTCAGGTTAATTGGTTTCCATTACGCTCTTCCAGTTTAAATCCATACACCCCCTATGGAAGACATGACCTTAATCTTCTACACAAGGAGTGTGAATTTCAAATGGGGTTACCTGAATGAGTGACTCCATTTGAAATCTACACCCCCTGTGTGGGAGATTAAGGTTATGTCTTCCATAGGGGGTCATATGGAAAAGTTTTCCTATGAAAGTCTCTTTAAATAAATTATACTTGACTCCAGTGTGTGCACGCTGTGTGTACAGAGGCGTTCGAGGTCAATGCACAATGCATACATTACCACACAGCACACTAAGCAGGGCTGTACGGAAGAGGGTATGGTTTTTCCTACTGTACGACGGCATTTTGTAACCAATCAGATTCCTTTTTAGAGAGTAGAATCTGGCAAAGTATTTCTAGGAAATATTGTGTGAGCCAAGTCAATCGGACTGACTTTTATCAAGTGAGGGCCGTGTATAGCACGCTATACTTTAATAACACAGGGTGCATGTCAGTGTATTTCTTGCAGTAAATTGAGTGAGATTTTGGGAATACCTTGCGGTGTTTAGTGTTCCTGTACGACGAGGTCTTTTCATCAGATTTCCTTGAAAATCGGGGAAAATAGAGTTTAATATATACATGAGACAATTAAGAGTGAGCCAAAAAATAAAAGACTTTCCCTTTATAATAATTGAAGTTGAAAGTGAAAAAAGACAATTTTCTCCCATTGCTTAACTGTGGGACCCCTTTTATTTGAGCAAAAGAGACTACTTTTCCATATGTATGGATACTGACTGGAATAGCTCATTGTTTTGATAGTCTGCTCACAATGTTTTCATAGTCTCACTGAGGAGACCAGCTCCTTCGGGCAGTGATAATCTGTAAATCATATAATCATATAGATTAAAATGTGTTAGAGTGTAGTGGTGTGTACTGAAAAATATAGTCAATAAATTTTCAAAATGTGTTTGCAAAAATCCCCAAAATCATCACATTTTTTAAGCTTTCTGTTATTTTTTAGGGTCATTTAGCCTCTTACAGAAAGAAATATCCCAACCGATGACCCTACTTGGAAAGTCCTTCTGCTAGTCGAACGGGGTGACTTTTTCCCCATCGCCTTAGGGCCAATCATGATTTCTCAAACACAATGCTTATTAGTTATGAATCAACTTTATTTTTGGTTGGATTGTTTAATGCTCTGCGTGCTAGCCATGCGCTTCAACGGAAAAAAAGTTCAAGTTTTGAGATATTTTCTCAAAATATCAAGAGCTATCTTAAGAACTACTGAACCAATTCTAGGCTTGTTTGTACTCATTTTAATGCATTTTTCATGCTGATTCCAAATATGGTCATGAAAATTTACATTTCTGGAATTTTTGATTTTTTTTTAAACATGTCGTCTGCAGTCGAAACCCACGTGAAGAGAATTAATATTGATGTTATTACCTTTATTGTTTGTTTTACTCTGCTCTTTGTTTACTGTTCAATCACAGACCTAGAAAGCATGTGTTTCAATATTCATTCATCACAACCCAATCCACATAAGTATATTTTCATCTGTGCATCATAATTTCCTGATTTTGACAGAAGTACAATAAATGAATGATGAGAGTATTCACAATTCATCATTGTATCATGGTTCAACCTCTGGTCATACACACCATGGTAATTACAAGTGCCATTATTTAATGTTGACCTTGGATTTGGTTCATGGAGAAAACATATTTACAACGATAACATGTGGACACACAGGCAATTATGACACAATCATGCTATGACCCCAGGGCTACAAAATGGCCCAAGAATGGACATTTTCATCATTCACAAATGACAACACGATTGTAGTAGGCAGAAAACATTTACCGGACACATGACACTCCTTTCATAATACGATTGTAACAGGATTGTAATGAACAGGGAAAAACACATTTGTGTGGACCAGGTCTTACACAATAGAGATGGAGAGATCAATGCAAGATTGCAAGTATACTTGACAAAGAATTGCTGACCCCAATTGCAAAGTTAAAAACATTTTTTATTCTAAAGGAGATGCAATCTGAGCTCCCTGAGGAGATTATCAAATCAAATTTTGCTTCATCCCTATAAATGGCTATCCAGCCTTAATATGTGACCAGATCTGAACCAATCAGGCTAAAGTCGGTAATAATGAAACGGAGATATAGCGCTTATTCTACAAAATCGGGTGCCAATAGCCGTTTTTCCATTCTTTGGTCCACAAACACTTTGTCGAGCATTTAGGGCATCAAATATGTTGTTTTTCTGGTAGAACTCAACGAGATCTACACGGACATATATAGTTTTCCATACTTTAAATGCTTTCTTCAGCCTGATTAACCCTGGCAAAGGCTCAAAAATCGCTAAAAATGTGTTTCCACTGCTCAAGTGTCAAATCTGACCCTGAATATTTTCTTTGAATAAATGCAAAATCTTAAAATATTTGTTGTTTTTTAATTAGATAATGTGCCATCATATTGTTTATCAACATTATTTTTTAGTGATTAAAACGTCTTTGTGTAATTCTAAAATAAATTGCACTTTCCACCAAAATGCTGTGAGCTACGTTACCACTTTTTAACACACATTATTGGAAAGACGTAAAACAGAGATATCAACGTAGTTTGCGGCTTTTGACAGGAAACACTCATAGGTTTTTAAAAATCACAGTAAAAATCGTGATGCTGTAGCATTTTTGGCATAGAAATTTTGTAAACATTGAAATTTTGACCGACCATGTTAAGACTGGTGAGCTACGTTACCAGAATTCCATATTATGCACTTGTATAACAAGTACTTCCTAATAATATGTGATTGGTACCATTGATCGAACCCCATTTATATTAGAATTAACCAGCATAACGTTCTAACGTTCGCAAATCACATCAAAAACATTAAAAACCTGTGAACTACGTTATTGTGAGCTACGTTATGCACTCCTTTATGTATCTTTAAAACTTCTATAAAATGGTGAAATTGGTGTTACATTTCACTCAAGTGATCTTTCGTTTGCTTTTTATGACCTTGGATTAAGTAAAACCAGCCCATTTTGTAGCCGGTAACGTAGCTCACATTACATTGAGTTCTAGTGTTAATAAAAATTCCCTTAAAAAAGGAATGGGGCGCCCAAATTATGTGAGCTTGGACGTGATATGGTGAATTCCATGGCATGGTGTTTAGATTTGGTCCCGGGGATTTGGTATCATAATGATTTTTTCTAGGGAAGAGTAGAAGACTAGAAGATGATCAAATGCAAGAGAAATGTGTTTGATTGGGGAAGGTGTATCACAGGACCGTTTTGGATGAAATAAATTGAATTGGAATGAAGCTGTCGTGTCAATTTGCGATTATGTGGGGTGGGGGAGTTCAATTTTGGGGCATATTATAGTGATGATATTGCTTTGGATATTGAATATTGTTGAATTTCGTTATGCAGGGGGGGTATATGATGGATAGTATAGAAGAGGATCTACCCCTATGTTGACCAAAAGAAAAGTTTTTATGAATGTATAACGTCTGTGATACATATACATCATAACGTCTGTGATGCATATACGTATATACATCATCTACTTGCTAATACACTGAAAATCTAATAGAGATGAAGGATAAAAGACAATTACAGAACATTCATTCTTCATAAAAGTAGCTATATGGGTATACAATGTTTACAAGATAAGAATGTTAATGTTTTGTACATGAACTTAACATCTTTGATACATAGTTGTTAACACACTGAAAATCTGACTAGAGATTTACAATTTGATGATATCCAAAAGAATACTTACTAACTTAGCATTGAAGAATTAAAATAATTACAGAACTTTCATTTGTTAACATACACGTAGCAATGATTAACAATGTTGAAAATACAAACGTAACGTTTTGTTCATAAACATAACATCCTCGACACATCTAGGATCCGCATAATTTGTTGATTAATGTCATAAACAGTCACAAAAGATTTATGGTCTGATCATTTTATCATTTTAAAGGGGACCCGATATTGCATTTGGCTTTTCAGTTACTATCAAAACCGCTGGGTACCAAACTTTTTGATACAGCTTGTACATAGTAATTTGTTATAATTTCCATGCAAAAGGAGCCAGTTGTTTCATCCTTAAAACAAATAGCCTACACCATAATTTCCAATTACCCCATGCAGATAGATAAGACCTTGGTAAGATAATCATGTTAATTGTTATTTCACTATCACTATCTTGATCTTGATAAGATGCCTGACTTTGAAACTTTGGGTACAAAAACTCATACTCTGCAAGTTAGGTCAAATTTTGCACTATGATTGTTTGAGGTTATTGGACTATGCCATTCAGATTAGGCTATTGTAGTCCATAGTGTTGGTCACCGTCTATCGGGTTCTAAGAGGCGGTAAATTGGTTACAAAGGTCAAAGTGGTTACAAAGGTCAAAGGTCTCGATTTATTTGGTGTTTTTACAAATCCATTAATTTTGTCTTTTAAACAAAGAATATACGCACACCATTTTATCCTGTGCATAATAGAAAACAATAATAAAATAAAATCCAAGCATATTGTGGTTTTATTTCTGAGCAAGGGCATAATTTTAGCAAAACAATTGCGGAGTAAATCTAGTAAGAGTGAAATTAGAAGCTTCTCACACACTCATGCCTATATTGTGGGCCGCCTCCGTAGAGGGCGCCCCAAAAAGCACCATGACTTCCTGAAAGAAAAATATCCAAGTGGTGTTGGCAATCTTTTACATCTGAAAGTAGTGATACATTTACTCTTAAAAAACGCAAAAAGCAGGTCTTTTTTGAACAACTTTTATTTTTTCAATTTTTACAGTGGATTGGCACCCGATTTTGTAGAATGAGCGTTAGGCATAAAGTAAGGAGAAAAAACAATAAAACACATAAGAAAATGTACATAATTATAAAAAGGCTCATAACTTTGCAACCAAATATTCAAGTGACCTTGGGATTCAACATCAGTAAGTGTAGGTACTGAGCAAGTTAGTAATGGTAGTAACTCAATTTTCGATATTTCTGACTTGATTGGATCAAATTGGGGCACATATGTGACCGTCCATGACAAATGGGCTGCAATGTCGTTATTTTCACTTTTTAAGGTATTGGACAGGGAACTTTTCCTCAAAATAAGCTTCATATTAATTTGAAAAAAAAAGCAATATACGAGGGGCTATCCAAAAGTTTTTGACATCACCCAGAAGTGAAAGAGCTATACCGATGAAATTTTGTCAGTGTAATCACTGGTCCTTATGAACATTATGGTCCAAAAATGGTCTCATAAGTATGTTTATTTTCTTTACAGGTGGCACTAGATGGGAAGTAGGCGCATAACCTTTTCATGATAAGATCCTCCACTTTCTTGAGTTTCTTCACTGTGGCCGCATCATCCGTAAGTGATGGACGCCCACTTCTTGGCTCATCTGTGAGGCACATGTGGCCAGTTTGGAAATTCCTTTTTCAAAAAGCAACAGTGCCATAATGATGGGCAATCATCACCGTAGATAGCTTTCATTTCATCATAGATTTTCTGAGCATTGTAGGCCTAACCCTTTAAATACAGGAACTTAATGATGCTGCCTGCCTCAATTTTCACCATCTTGCAGGTTATGTGCCTACTGCCCATCTAGCGCCACCTGTAAAGAAAGTAAACATACTTATGAGACCATTTTTGGACCATAATGTACATAAGGACCAGTGATTACAGTGACAAAATTTCATCGATATAGCTCTTTCACTTCTGGGTGATGTCAAAAATGTTTTGGATACCCCCTCGTATCCATGTTTCTCGATTTGAGATATAAACAAATATAACTCGTCAAATATAAAGAACATAATGAGAAATATGTGCTGTTTCATGCTGTTGATGCCTAGCTATGCCTTGACATTAAACCAATGGTCATTTAAAAAGTCTTTCACAAAATTATATCATTTAGAGCAGAAAATTCCTGGGGGTACTTCGATATTTTTATGGATGGCATTGTGAGGCTCCAGACTTGAAACCCTTACGCATTTCCAAAGGCCATTTGACCGTGGACAGGTACCCATTTCTGAGGATTTTCTCAAAAATATAGACCCATGTCTAAGGATTTCTTTTGAAATATAGACCCATTTTCCCCGAAAAAATAGAGATTTACTTGTCATGCTTGTGAAAAAGGGGTTTATGTCAAAAACGGGCCCATGTCTAAGCATTTTCCAGCCAAAAATAGGGACCCATAAAAAGGATATTTTGCAAGAGAGCAATCCATTGGAGCAGCACATCCCTGTATGCCTTTTGTATGGGAGTATCCCCCGGGTATTTTATGGTGTCTACTGATGAGTTTATGTTATCACTATATACATGATGGTAGACAACAACATAAACATGGTTCAATCATCTCCACTCTGTTTACCGGGATCATAAAGTAGGGTATAACAATAACTGGTCATATTCAGACAGCCACCTATAATACAAGAGTATAGTTAATGCATACAAATTTTTGACTAGGATCCAACAGAAGGGTATAGCAATTAACTGACTATATTCTGATGGCCACCTTAACCCCATGAGAACTAACCTGCCAATTGGCCAAAAAGAAGTTTTCATTATCGATTGGACCAATCAGCAACATTGTTAGAATAATTTCACCACACAGAAAAATTGGGTTGAATTATTTGCAAAGCTCGATTCTGATTGGTGATTAAAGTGAAGATATCACGTAATTGACCAATCAAAGGCAATGTTAGATTGGCAGGTAGTGCTCAGGGGGTTAATACCATAGTATCTAGTTTATGCATAAACATAATTTGGACAAGTTTGCATAGTTTTACTTTGATGCACAAATTGAGGTCACTAAACCCAAAATGTGTGGTTATATTGCAACAAATTGTGATATCAAAGGCTCAAGTTCAGATAGTTCACACCCGGGGTTCACACAGCCAATTTGCCAATGTTTTTGCTTGAGTATAACCATATGATTCAGCGTAAAGGCTTCTGTGAGGACGCAACTGCTGTAACACATTTATTCTGCTGTTAAGATAACACAATGCCATTAGAGATAATGGTGATCTAGCAGCGTGATATGGGTATTGTCTTGTGCAGGTTTTTATTCTGTTAAATGTAACATTATCACTGGGAGTAAAAGAGACTATTTGAAAGTGAGCATTTAAATTGTGAGGAAATAATGAATGGTAGTAAGCTGAGCTGCATTGAGGTATTGAATTTAATGTTGCATTCACTATGGATCACAATGGCCTCATCCCCAATGACATAGTTCAATAACCTGAATTAAACAATCATAGTGCAAAATTTGACCTCAAGTTTTCAGAGTATGAGTTTTGTACCCAAATTTTTAAAGGTCATTCAATTAATGTACAAATGTATTGGGGTTAAAGAACTGTGCCTTGATAGATGAGCATGTTGTGGATCCTAGTGATTGCATGTTTGGTCCCTTGGCAACCAGATAGAACACTTAATGCACACATATTGAATGTCCCAGGTAAATTAGAAATAAATGATATCAGAAAACTTTTTTTAGCTACTACATAAAGGTACTCTCAGTGATTCATTTCTCAGAATATGTAAAATAAACTAATGTAAATCAGATTTTGGTACTTTTTGTAATAAGGAGTGTGCTAACAACATAATATGGCCAGTGGCGTAGATTTCTTTTTGACATTGGGGGGGATGAAGTTGGAAAAAAAATCTTGAAGTATAGTCAATCCAGCACCCTTTGGCGACAGAATTAGTTTATGATATAAATGCGCGCGACGCTAGCAAAAATTTTTTTGCTATTTTGAAGCTAAACTGATGAAATATGGTGTAAAAGTAGATTAAATCGCGAAAATTTGCACTTTTGGGGCTAAAATGGCCAAATATGAGGTTAATTTGGTCAGAAACCCATTATCAGGCATCAACATTGGGGGGGATGATTGTATGGACCATCCCCCTGGCAAAATATTGGGGGTTAAATCCCCCCATCCCCCCCGGGATCTACGCCTATGAATATGGCAGTGATAAGACTGACTGACAGTGACCTTGTAATAAGGATAAAATCTGACATTTCCATCAATATTTATTTAATATTGGATGGCTTTGAGAATGATACAAGAATATACTACATAAGTCATAAAAATACAGACCAAACTGAAGGTGAGTTCGGTATTTTCATAACGAATGCGGTATCACACGGAAATAGGCATTTAATATTATTATCTATATATAATAATAAGCTTTTTTGATGCTTTATGAGTGTAAAATTAACGCAGCGAGTTGTGCACACCAATGCAAGATGTGAGTGCCCATTCAGTATCAAAAATGATATCTTGGACGGTAGTACTGTGCAGTATTCAAAATTTGCGGTATAGCTAAAACCTTCATATAATGATAAAAGTTTCTGTTTATACAAACACTTAGATCAGATAAGTATTACACAGCCCCATTATTAAAGTTGATGATGATAATGTAGCTTGTTTTTCAAAATTACCAACTTTGATATGATTGGATCAGAACAGGTTATAACGTAGCGTGAATCATCCTATGGGGGCACTGGGCCTGGGGGGGGGGCAAGCCATTTTTTCGGCAATTTTCCTATGAGATTTTCTGAATTTTCAAATCGATTGTTGGGGCACATACCCCTATGATGCTATGCCACTGCGGGTTACATATATTTCATGCTGTATAGTCACTCCCATTTGAATGTATAACTCTGATATTGTCACCGGCATGTAACACACAAGATCCCACAGCAGAAAAAACACCAGCTACGTACGCACTACATCACTATGTTTGGATTTCGTTTTGGATTTCATATTTTCCCGACACTTGACCTACACTCGTTATTGCACACCCATACAGTACCTCCATCTCTAGACTAAAGAACAGGTCCCCCTAGGGTAAGTATATGTGTACTGTATGTGAACATATTGATGCTTACTGCCAATGACGTACATGTACTTACATGCTAGATGAGCCTTACCTATCCATGTCTACAATCCATGGCAAGATGATTTTATTTAAGTTACAAAGTTTGGCTTAGAGGCTTGTGTGAGTCAACTGATTGGGAAGGGAGCACAAGGCCTGGTTGGGGCACTAGCCAATTTTGTTACAATTTATTGACATGAATTTTCAAATTGTCAAGTCCCCGCTTTGGTTTTGCTGCAAATATATGTGTATACTATATAACTGGTATTATTCTTTCTAGGGTCTGTGATTATTATATCTTGGATAAAACCTTGGTTTTAAAGAACAATTCCACCATAGAAAATAATGCACATGCTCCAAAACCTATAACAGAATTAATTCATTATCAGGGACTGTATTTTGAAAATATGCAAGAGAGCACGAAAAGCTGTTCTCAAGCTCTCAAGAGTGCATACAGTAGTAGAGGAATCTAAAAAGCTCTTCTTGAATAGTCGAGTGGAACGGTTCTTCATTTTTCGTTAATGGGAAAGAAGCAGGATTCTACTTTAAACTTGTTAACTTCTTTTAAGAGGTTGTACAATGGTGGTTTATTCACTTTAAAGGTGCATTTTGTGATTCTAGCATCTTCTTTTTATGGTATGTTTGATTAGATATCCACAAAAAAAAGTTTATTCCCAAAATGTCAGTTGATTCTCATTTTGCATTTGCAAGTTATGCATGATTTTTTTTTATATTGTGTATGTTACATCACTCCATAGGTCACAGTGCTGGAATTGTGTTCTGTTAACAGAAGGTAAATACAAATTTGACGATATTTTGACAAATGAATGGAAACAAAATGTTTTACACGCAAACATTATGTAGCCAGAGGTTTTCGATGCTATAAAAATCTCAACTTTTTTTTAGAAAAATGGTTGGGGGATGAGGCTATGGATCACAAAATGCTCCTTTAACTTTTTAGAGGTTGTAAAATGGTGGCTTATTCACTTTAAAACTTTGGGGCAAAGACTGAATGCGGCAGGAATGAAGAATGCTCTCTGCTTAATTCCAGGTGATTAACAGGTGCAATGCTGGATATTTTCACAGGCTGAACTCTTGGGTAAAGTTCCAAGAGTGAAAACTGATTTTTGAGTAACATACAGATTTATAGTAAAAGGCTGAGCTTGGTTTGAGCTGGTTAGAAATGCATGAGGAGTGAGAAACAGTAAACATACTGCATTTAAACAAAGGAGAGTAAAAAGTCCCAGGTGGGGGGGGGCTTGACTTTGGAAGTGACGTGGATGTGCAGACAGCAGTTCCATGATATACTTATTGATAAACTGAGCAGATATGGCATAAATGGTAATGAACTATTTTGGTTTAAATCTTACTTAAGCAACAGATCTCAGGCTGTTAATGTAAATGCTACTCTTTCAAAATTTGAAGATATCAATATAGGTATTCTGCAGGGATCAATTTTAGGACCATTGCTCTTTATAATATTTGTAAATTGCTTAGCATCTACTGTGGATTGCAAAATAGTCATGTACGCTGATGACACAAACTTGATTTGTAGAGCTAAGAATGAAGTAGATCTTCAAGCACATTTGCAATCAAACATGTGTAACGTAGCAAAGTGGTTAACAGCTAACAAACTCATTTTAAATGTAGATAAAACTAAATTAATGATCCTTGGTAACAATCATATCATAGATAAATTTAGTAATGTAAATCTTATGTACAACAATTGTATTATTGAAAAGGTTGATGATTTCAAATATCTAGGTGTTAAGTTTGATTATAATATGTCATGGTCCTCTCACATTGATTATTTATCTAAAAATGTTTCAAAAAGAATTGGTATTATTATAGGCGTTGTAGACATTTTCTTCCACATCACACTCTTGTTATGTTATCAAATGCTCTCGTAACCCCTAATTTTGATTATGCTAGTTCAGTGTGGTGTAACTTTTCTCTTGAATATCAAAGAAGGCTTCAGGTTTTACAAAATAGTTTAGCTATAACGATTCTATTTGCTGATATTAGGACGCCAGTAATAGACATGTTAAACTCACTAGGGTGGATCAAACTATGACAGATGGAAAAATCATATGCTTATTCTTACATTTAAATGTTTAAGAAATCTTAGTCCTTCATATTTATCATCTCAGTTTGAATTTGTTCATAATACTCATTCTCATGTAACCAGAAATCATTCGTCTAATACATTGATTGTTCCAAAATACAACACTAATTCTGGATTACGTACATTTCACGTCAGAGCTGCTCATATTTGGAACAGTTTATCACCAATGATTCGAACTGATATGGAAAATATGTCTTGAGACAATTCAAAACAAATGTTCTCATTTCATGTTAAAATGTGTATAGTCTATGAATTCATAATTGTGATTGCATTTTTTTGTATATCTTATATTGTATCACTTTTGTATATTATTATATTATGTTTTGTATTGACTGAGGGCCTGCTTGGAAAGCAGTGCTGGTCACTGAAGTTGTTACCCTCAATAAAGAAAGAATAAACTAAACTAAACTAACCATACTAGGGGTCTTTCAGTGAGAGCCTAGACACCGAAAAAAGGGTGTCTTTCAGTGAGAAGGTTCCAAAAAAGGGGTCTTTCTGTGAGACTAGGGAAAATCTGACCTAAAAAGGGGGTCATTCAGTGAGACTGGAAAAATTTTGGGTCAAGAAATAAAAGTTGATAAAAGTTTTCAAAAATTTGAAAAAATAATGAAAAAATGGGGTCATTCTAGTGAGAGATTATCAGAATTTCCCCAAAATTTTAAAAAGGGGTCTTTTGGTGACAGGAAAACAAACAAGGGGGTCATTAGGTGAGAGGGAGTTCAGTAAAACAAAAAAGGGGGTCATTACGTGAGAGCGAGTTGCAAAATGGGGGTCAATGTGGCCGCACATCCCGTCACCCATTTTTAGTGAGTGCCCCCCACCCCGGGTAAAAAGTGCTCTTTTAAGGTGAATGGGATAGCAGGAGCTATTTAACTGAAACACGGCAGTGTACCTCGTAATATTATGACATTAATCGTATAGGAAATGGGTCAAGGAAGCCCAAAATTACATTTATATTAGGCCAAAAAAAAAAAAGGTTTGTCTCAAGCTCGCGCGCGCATTTGTAAAATCATGAGATTTGGAAAAAAAGTTTTTTTAGTTTTTCCAGAAAAATTCGGCGAAAATCAGATTTTTTTCTCCAAATACCATGAAAAAAAAATTGCATTTCGCATTTGTTTTCAAACCACTCGTGAGCTTTGAGACAAACCATTATTTTTTTTTTTTTTTAACAGTTCTTGAATTAAGGCCAGTGTTGCAGATCTTTAGCTTAGGCCAACCATATATCAAAACAAAAGTTTTTGGCAATTTCCCCCTCCCAAGAAAATCATGCACATAGGTTGGAAATGATACCTCTTATATCAAGCCTTGTGATTTTCTCTATCCCTCATGTGTGTCATCTTTGTTTGTCTCAATATTTGAGTGTAAATACTACTAGGTGCATTGCTCCCCTCCGATGCACCTTTTAAGCCCCCTTTCTTCTTTCCCTAATTCTCCCTTAATTTTATTAACAATGCGCCATTGTATGTGCATCAAATTATGTTTGCTCTTCTTGTTTTAATTTTTTTAAATCAGCATTGGGTATCTTTTACAATGCTCAAGTTAACTTTCAGTGTCAAATACAGTTATTCTTTTTTTTTAATTCTAAGCAAAGAATGAGATTCGTAAAAAATTTAAATATCTCGACTACCGATCGTAGCAACAAATTGGCATTCCATGTGAGAATCCTGACTTCAATTATGTAAAACTTGTCACTGTTAAGGTTGGATAGGAAGCCGACTTTGACAAACTGCACCTGTTCTGTGTGGTATTACTCTCGATTGCTACCATCGATATCTCAGTGGTGATGCGGTATTATCATAGCCTCTTTTATCACTCACCAATATGATGAACATTAGAGGGACACGCAAATATTCCGTACCCCAGCGAAAAAGTTAATATCTCGGCTATGGATCGTAACAACAAACTGACATACCATGTGAAAATCCTGTCTTCAATTATGTACAGTTTGTCACTGTTACGGTTGGGTAGGAAGCCGACTTTGACAAAGTGCACCTGTTATTTATGGTATCATTTGTGAATACCTCATTGGTGATGTGGTGTTATGATAGCCTCTTTTATCATCAAAGAACATGGTGAACATTAGTTAAAGGGATGTGCAAAGCAGGGTGCAAAGATTCTGTGTCATGGGATGAGATGATTCTCTACTGGGTACAGAATCTTTGCAATGTTTAGACCGCAAAAATATGTGGTTTGCGCGTAGCAGTTTTATCTGTAGCACTTCGTGGAATCCGGCCCTCATTAATGTCCTGGGTGATGCTGGGGTTTTACCTGTTGACAAATAGTCTGTAGTACTCTGGCACTGGAATACTCATAATGTATGATGGGAATGTAGAATATTGTTGATACATCACCTGCAAATGTATCTTATTATAACAAAACTCATCATTATGCTGCAGTGGGATAATTTGACCTTTCATGGATTGTAATGCTGTTAATTGTAATATATAGTGAAACATCACTTAAAATTGCACTAATTTCTTATAGATCATAACAGGTTTTGATAAATCACTGGAAAATGTGGTAAATTTCAGCAATAGCTAAGTGTCATCAACTTTGTACTGTATTCTGCAATTTTCTGCTAAATCATCAGAAAGTTTGCAGAATATGTGAGATTTACTGCTTTCCCCCAGTAGCACAGGACCTTTGATAGCATATCTTTTAATGCAGAAAAATGACAGTCCCATCTTTTAATACAGAAAAAATTGCAGTCCTATTTTGAATACTGTTTTGGATTTTCTGGTATAGTCCATTGAGAAATTATGTTGACTACTAGGACTCTGCAATGTGTTGTTGGTGGGGTTGTTATAAGCAAAATTCTCTATTGAGCTAATGCATTAGTTGTTCTTACACCATACACCCCTTGTATCCTAAGTGCCTCAGCTTGCTAACATCAGACTTTCAAGCTCCCAAGGGCATGTGTGTGTGTACCATTACAAAATATTGATAAAATGCTATAACTTGGATATAGTCTTGCACTATATCATACAGTAGGAGGTATAGCAAATAAGCTGAGGTGCTGATAAAATGCAAGTACATAGCCTGCTACCAAAATTCAGTGTTTTATTGATGTTCATGTGTTGGGGTTATTTGACTTGACTTAGATGGTTATGTGGAATACCAAGTGCTAGAGCGGTAAGCATGTGAAGTGTGCATGTAGGTATATGCACATACTATGAGGATATATTGAAAGCTATACCATGTTTTAAACAAATGGTTTGCCCATACATTCTTGATCCAAGGAGCTTTCTGGGATGACTCCTTTGATTTAGACAGTAGTAGTATTATGGAAAGCTAAGGTATGTGAAATTTTAATGAACAGGTCTTATAACGATGCTTATTGTAAGTTTTACATTAATTCTAAAGTTCCATCTAGACAGCATGTCAACATCTACCATAAGCAGTCCGGTCCGACTGCCTGATCAGGAAGTACTGCCGAATCAGGCAGCATGTTGCAGAGTTAGGCAACACAGGCTTTGGTAACCCTTCCGAATTCGACAGACTAAGGACTAAATTGTTCATGGTGATTTTATAAAAGATGGGGCAAAATTTTACTTTGACACACATGAGCTACATGTAAGTTGACAATTTTTCACCGGGCGAAAAAAAATTCCACCGGGAGAAAAAAAATTTAAATAACAAAACAATTTCTAACGGTTTTTTTAAAATTTGATTTAAATATGCAAATTAACTTTATTTTAACTAAAATTGATGAAAAATTACTACTAATTGTACATTCATTGATAATTTTATATATTTTACCTACTTCTTTACTCTAAACCAAGAAATAACGGTATATTAAAAGATGCTCTATTTGAAATGGAGCATTGCATTATGGGATACCATACTGCCTGACTCGGCAACATACTGCCTGATTCGGCAGTACTTCCTGATCAGGCAGTCGGATCGGACTGATAAGAAGCTTATTGTGTATGATAAGAATACACCTGTTTTCAATACACCTGCTTAATCTCTTAGTGTTGTTATTTTACCATTTTTATGTTTTCTGAAGGTAGCTTTTTTTATATATGTTATTCAATTTAACTACACACTAAAAACTACGGGGTTATATTTTCCGTGGTCATTTTGAATTGACCACGTTTGGGGTTGTTTTGACCCTTCAAGGGGGTTGTACTGTTTTAATTTGACCACATTCACGAGGTCATTTTAGCCACGACGAGCGTGGTCAAAAACTTAGTGGTCATTTTGCCGATACCGTCGCGCATTGATATCAGTTTCAATCTTCCGCTTTGAAAATCTCAATTCATAAATGAGTTTAAACATGAGCTGCAATTAATGTTTGTTGATTAATAAATAAAACTAATTTTTGACCGAAGTTACCCAATTTGTCAACTTTATAATGACTTGCATTTGAACTATTTGCACACACGGTGTGCATCGCAAGCTCCCACGTGGTCACATCAGCGCCATATTTGTTCTGATTGTGCAGCTCAGCGGATTGTCGTGTGTGCTTGTCTGCATGATGGAATATGAAAAGTTAGTTGAAAAGTGAGACTGCAAGGATGCATAGACCCTTGTCTATGCACGCAGATTCATTCATCGCAATTTCATGCTGTCGTGGCTGGTGTCTTGGCTGCAGTTGTTATAAGCTTATATCATGTAAGCTTATAATACGTGAACTGTCATAGGCGATGACTGACTGTGTGCGAGTGTGATACACAGATGCATTTTACAGTTTGCTGTTTATGTAATGCTTTCTCTGTGCACTTATGTCCTGGTGGCACCAGCATGACCATAGGCCTACTAAAAAAATCCAAACAACCCCTAAATGTGGTTATTGAGTAACCCTATAAAACAACCCTTTCAAATGGGTCATTTCATTTGACCCCGAAATGAGGTCATTAAGTAACCCAATAAGGCAACCCTTTTGAAGGGGTCATTTCATTTGACCCCGAAATGTGGTTATATTTTGACCCCAATGGGGTTACTATTTGACCCAAATACGTAGTCATTGCAATGACCCCGACCAATGGGGTCAAAATGACCCCGTTAGTGGTATGGTGTTTAGTTGATAACTATGCTGGGGTCAATAATGACCCCGTTTGGGTCACATATGGAAAAGTAGTCTCTTTTGCTCAAATAAAAGGAGTCCCACAGTTAAGCAATGGGAGAAAATTGTCTTTTTTCACTTTCAACTTCAATTATTATAAAGGGAAAGTCTTTTATTTTTTGGCTCACTCTTAATTGTCTCATGTATATATTAAACTCTACTTTCCCCGATTTTCAAGGAAATCTGATGAAAGACATCGTCGTACAGGAGCACTAAACACTGCAAGGTATTCCCAAAATCTCACTCAATTTACTGCGAAATACACTGACATGCACCCCGTGTTATTAAAGTAGCGTGCTATAGACGGCCCTCACTTGATAATAGTCAGTCCGATTGACTTGGCTCACACGATATTTCCTAGAAATACTTTGCAAGATTCTACTCTCTAAAAAGGAATCTGATTGGTTAAAAAATGCTGTCGTACAGTAGGAAAAACCATACCCTCTTCCATAAAGCCCTGCTTAGTGTGCTGTGTGCGTAATGTATGCATTGTGCATTGACCTCGAACGCCTCTGTACACACAGCGTGCACACACTGGAGTCGAGTATAATTTATTTAAAGAGACTTTCATAGGAAAACTTTTCCATATGTTTTTGACCCCGTAGTTTTAAGTGTGTACTTTGCAACTACTGCCAACTGGCTGAATAGACCTCATCTGACTCTATCCATGATAGACGATAAGCATGTGAAGTGTGCATGTAGGTATATGCACAAGAGGATATACCGTAAAATTCCGTCTACAAGCATATATATGCCTCTAAACAAGGTTTTTTTGATACAAGAGACAAGAGGCAGACACTCTCAACAAAAACGTTATTTGGAGTTTGAACAACTATATTACTGATAAAGGCGGCTGTACATACATGTATATTTGTAAGACCAATCTATCACGATGTTTTTGAGAAGGGTATTGGCCTTTCATATCTTTCGTTAAAAAAACCCCTCGTTTAGAGGCATATATGCTTCTAGACGGAATTCTACGGTATACTGCCAACTGGCTGAAGAAATCTCAGCTCATCTAACTCTACCCATGATGGCTTAATCTCTTAGTGTTCTCACCATAGGACAGTGTAATCTCATGACTCACTTACCCAATAATAATAATATGCTACAATTGCTGTCTTCTGAAGATAGCTCATAAAGACATTCTGTTTTGTGCAACTGCAAAGGCTGTCACATATTTGCCAGTCATATTTGTAATTGCTTTATACCTGTAGATAATTCTCATTTCCTTTATTGCAAAACCGATTATTTGTTTCAACTGCTATCTTCTGAAGTAAGGTCGTATTATATAACTATATTTTGCTCAAAATGTAAAGCTAATTTCTTTGCAATTACTGTTTTCTGAAGATAGCTCATGGACAATTTTCTTTGCTCAAAATACAAGGTCAGTTTCTGTGCAATTGCTATCTACTGAAGATAGCTCTTATAGATACTCATGTTTTTTCAAATACAGTGGCTATATATTTTTTAGCAGTCAAGTTAGCTCAATCGTTAAGGCGTTTGACTATGGTGTGAAGGGTTGCGGATTCGAACCCTGGCGGTGCCTAGTATGCTCTCGTGGAAAAATTGAGTTAGCTTGAAATTCCCTGGACAAGGAACTTACTGCTAATTGTCTCATTGTAACCTGTACGAAACTTGGTGAGCTGATCCTGGTTGCGATGGTTATTTGTGGAATGTCTAGGGTGTGCGCTCTTGTAGCAGCAAAGTCCCTGATTTGTTGTTAAATGGTTTGTGGAATGATGTGGGCCGTAGTGGTCAGCGACAACCTGTAAAGTGTGCTGAGGCTTGTGGATCAACATCTTGGTGTTGTGCCAGTGTGTAGCGCACTATAAATCACTGCGCTTTTTCTTTCTTCTTTTTTTTGTACTGAAGAGCCTAGAAGGGCTGTCTACTGAAGATAGCAGATATAATATGTAATTCAGTAGTTGTTTTCTGCTGAAGATAGCTAATATTATACTCTTTTGCTAAACAAAATATGGAAACACCATTCCTCTGTAATTAATGTCTACTGAAGATAATTTGCCTGGAGAATTTCTTTTGCTCAAAATGGAAGTACTGTTCCTTTGGTGTCTACTGAATATAGCATAGATAATTCAGTTCTGCTCAAACTGTGTTGTTGCTATCTTCTGAAGATAGCGCATTACAAACAATTTTCATTTATTTTTTATTGTTAGTTTGGCATTCTCTTTTGCTCATACTCATAGGCCAGGCTGGTGTGTCATTTTGTTGTTGTAACAATCTTATAAAGGAAGTTAATCTGTTTCAACTTACCTGCCAACACTCTTTCATCTTAGGCCAAAAAAAAAAAGTTTGTTTCCTGTTGCGCAAGTGCATTTCGGTTTTGACGGCTTTTGTGCGCATTTGATTTTTTTTTTTTCATTTACAAAGAAAAAAAACCTTGAAAATCGCAAAAAAAATATAAAACGCTATTGGAGTAAACATTTACACATTACACAACAAACGAGCATAGTGAAAAACTACTGCAGCATGAAAGGGGGTCATAAATATTCTTGAATATGAAGAAATATGTTTTGTTTTTTTTGTGTTGGAGAAACCCACTGTAAATTCCCATTCCAATTTGCAGCGAAAAGGGTATTTTTTCCATTTCAAGACATAGATTAAAAAAAAACACATTTTGCATTTGACTTTTTGGACATGCTACAGGAAACAAACATGTTTTTTTTTTGGCCTTATATATTTCCACATTATAAAGAGAGTATTTACCATTCAATGTTCATTAAAACAAAAGAGTTGACATAATTTGGAGCATTTTATAAGCCAATAAACTGTTTCACAAACGTTCAATGTAATCTGACTTTGACAGACGTTGAAATATTGATACAATAAATTATTATCCTCGCAATGTGCCGTACCAGCTAGCAGGAACGTCCAATAAATCGAGAGAGTAATTACCGTCTTGGTTTAGAGTCTTGCCAGACAATCAGACCAACCTCATTAAAGAGCAATGGTAACATTTCACTTAACCCCTGGGCACTAATATCTAACATTCTCTCTGATTGGTCAATTACATGATATCTTTATTTTAATTACCAATCAGAGTGGAGCTTTGCAAATAATTCACCCCAATTTTTTTGTGTGGTGAAATTATTCTAACAATGTTGCTGATTGGGCCAATTGATAATGAAAACTTCTTTTTTACCAATAGGCAGGTAGTTTTCATGGGGTTAATGATTGAATTGAATCATGGTTGGGCTATTCCAGATGAAATCCATATGCCCCCTATGGAAGAAATTATCTTAATCTCCCACACAGGGGGTGTAGATTTTAAATGGATTCACCCCTTCAGGTAACCATGTTTGATATTCACACTCCCCTTGTGGAAGATTAAGGTTGTGTCTTCCGTAGGGGGTATATAGGTTTAAACCTGAATAGCCATTTGCATACTAATAAGCAAACAAGGAAACGTATTATTGATTCAATATTTCTAGATTTTACCTCATTTACTTTGAATAATAGAATGAATTGTGGGAAGAAGCTAGTGTAAGATACATTTGTATGCAGCTAAGTGCACCCCAGTTTTGTTTCTCATTACTATTCTCAACTTGGTATTCATCTCACATAGCCATAAGATGAAGAATTTATCAACTTGTGTGTGACAAGTTTGCACACCGAATACTGGAGAGGTGATAAATAGAAGCTTAAACAGATGTCTACGTCACTTAGATTTCACAGTATAAATGAATTAGATCTGTTCTCTATTTGGGCATTAAAGGCCCTTCCCTTTCAGCGATCCCAGTTCAAGTGTAAAAAAATTAAAATTGTTTATAAATTGCTTCAAAGTGAAGGATAAGTCATTCAAATTTTCATTTGGTATTTTTAAAACGAAAAAAACAGCAGTACTGACGAAGTTGAAGCCCCATTCAAATACATGTAGCTAATTTAGATACTGTCAGTATCTAAATTACAGATTCATGTAAAATGTCTTATTTTGTGTTCAATACACGGCTTTTGGCTGAACCACTCACAGGCTATGTTAGCACATCTATGACAATGACAAAGGTACCAAAATCGGAATTATATGATAATTGTTATGATCATCCTGATGAGCAAATCACTGAATGGGCCTTTAACTGAAAAGGGACTGTGTTTATCCATAGTAAATTTACTGTGAATGTTTTCTACTATTTGTTGTATTATAGTTTATATGAATTTGAAATGCAATACTTTGCTACAACTGTACCATACCTTATATATACAAATGGAGGTTCCATCGTATGTCACGGTTGTTTGACATCATGTAAAACTGCATCATTTTTAAGAAAAGATGAACACTGATAGCATTATTTATCTTAAATCGTGTTTTCATCTTTACAAGGGGTAGACACTGGTATAATGGCATTAAAACAGCAGAAAAAGGGTAACAAATAGCAACAAAATTAAAAAAACCTTTTTATCAGTGAATTGCCAGGAATAACTTATATTATTTGGCTAATTTTGATTTAAAATATATGTAAATAGTGCCCTCAATTTGCACACAAATATACAGTTTATAGAATGAAAATGCCACAAAAAAGCAGAAAAAGATGAATAAGTTGAAAAGAAATGAAAATCTTTGTTAAAAAGAGCTGGAAATATATAATGTTTTGTTAGACAATTTGACTGTCAGCCATGAAGCAAATTTGATCTTGAGTTACTGTATAAAATGTGCATGAAATTCTTATTCATATGAATGAAATGCAAAGTTCAACCAACCATAACTATGCTTCTGGATATTGTGTGAAGTCAAATGACATTATTTAAGCCAATTATTTATGACCCGTACATTCGAGATATGAAATAAAACAAAATTGATCAGGGGCCAACTTTACGTGAGGAGAGGTTCTTTCATGGTGGACAGTCGCATATGACAAGCTGACGTTTGTGTAGCAGCATATTTTTATACATCCGTCTCAGACATATTTTCACCTGTTCTATGTGTTATGGTGAATGCTTCCCAATGGACACTTAAGTGCATTTAAATGACAGCAACCTGTCACATTTTATTCCTCAATGCCTGTACTTATAATGGGCTATTGCAGTTGAAATACATACACCCCCTATGGAAGGCATGGCCTTAATCTCACACAAAGGGAGCTAAAGGGTGCAGATTTTAAATGGAGTCACCAATTCAGGTTACCACATTTGAAATTCACACTCCCTCTGTGTGGAAAATCCAAGTCATGTCTTCCATAGGGGTGTATGGATTTTAACTGGAATAGCCTAATTTGTAATGTAATCACACAAAATAGGGCAGTTGTCTAAACCTAAGTTAAATTTTATTTTAGATTATCATTGTTTTGCATAATTATTATTGAATGTTATGTGATATTCAGTGTCAGAATATGCTGAAAATTTCATTAACATTGGGCTTAGTGAAGGTTCATATATAAGAAGTGATTTTGTTCATGATAAAGAAGGTGAAAGAATACAAAAGCAGTGTAAAATACTCATGATATCTCTAAATCAGTTTTAAATGGAAACAACTCTATGCTTGATTATATCCATGGGTGTTTGCATATTTATTTTGGTCAAATATCGATAGTTAGCACATGTGCTTACTATCGAGGGCTTTTGAAAACGTGCAAAAACGAAAAAAAATGAACAGCGCCATCCACAAAAGTGACAAAAGTGTAAAGGGTTTTGAGCAAATCATCGATACACATAGCTATATACTGAACAATTAAACCTACAAATTTGTGTGTTAACTACATTAGCTCAGTTGGTAAAGCGACAGAATTTGAATCATCTTAAGGGCTGGGGTATGAACGTTTGGACAGTATTTATTGTGGGACATTAGAGCACATCAGACATATCGAATTGCATTCTGAATACGAAGAATGTCATTCTGATATCAAATAATTTTGATTTTTGAAATTAGCAATTTAATACACATTTTATGGCAAATCATTAAAATTGATATTTTGATATTTAACAGTACTTGAAGTAAACTTTATAAATCTGATGATTTATACTTAAAGTGTATGTAGGTGGGATGAAAAGCCGACGATCAATTGAAAATTTTGACCTTTCATTATTGAAGATATGGATTTTTTCCCAAAACACCAACAAAAATTAGGTCTTTTTGGGAAAAAAATCCATATCTTCAATATGAAAGGTCAAAATTTTCAATTGACCGTCGGCTTTTCCTCCCTGCTACATACACTTTAAAAATATGTCATTAGATTTATATAATTTACTTCGAGGACTGTTATATATCAAAAATTTGAAAAATATCAAATTTTTATAATTTTTCATAAAATTTGTATTATATTGTGATTTAAAAAATGAAAATTATTTGATATCAGAAAGACATGCTTCAGTATTCAGAATGCAATTCGACAGGTCTGAGGTGCTCTCATGTCCCACAAAAAAAATACTGTCTAAACGCATAATAAACGCTCATTTTAGATCCCTTAAGAAGAGCGAACTGAGCAGGAGTTCGAGGCTCGTTATAAACTTTTCCGTTGTTTAATTTTTATTTTGGGGTTTGAGCTTTTCTTGATAAATTTTATCTTTTTTTGCTTTGTTTTTCATTTTGTTTCTTTATTGTTTCTTATTTGCTTTATTTTGTTTTGTTTTTTCTTTTCTTTTCTTTTTCTTCTTTCTTTTTTGTTCTATTCATACTGGGGTCATGGGCTATTTATTCAACAATGTAGTTGGGTATGCCCTCAATGTTAAAATGAGGTGGTCATGGTCCTTTTTGCCATTACACGCTACAGAAATTCCATATTTTTCAAAGGCTCTGATGATGGTTCCCTTCTATCAAATGACTATCATTGAAGACTGAGTTCATGCAGTCTATTTCAAAATACTGACTTCGTTTTACACCAAGAAGGACACAATAACTGCGACTTAAACGTGATATGGACATGCTTTTTAACCGCAAAGAAATCTTTTGCATTTTATAATTTTAACCTTATCCATTATACTTTTATGATTTTGTGCAATACTGAAAAATAAAAAACAAAGAGCGTGTTTATAGTGAGCCAGATTATGCGGTATTTAGCTGGACTGCCACGCAGTCTATATTTGTTTATGTTTTACTAACCATTGCAAATCTAGACTACGCGGTAGTTTAGCTAAATAACGGAAAGATTGTCTCACTATGAGCGTGTTTATAAAATATTGGAATATTTTGATGTTTTTTTATATTTAGGCAACATGAGTAAATAATAAAATTCAAACATAGCGCACTCGGCGCAACTCGCATACAATCGAAGGTCGAAAAGATAATCTGATATAGCTTGACAATAGCTATCAATATCTGTTTCAGTCCCTGATTGAATGGCCAAAAATACGCCAACAATGACATAACAGCAAGCCAAAGACGCATTCTGATCACCAAGTGGGCTGGAGAAGTATGGAAGGACATTACATACAATGAAGGGAACCAGACATAGACCTACTGTACATATTTCGAGGAGCATAACAAACAGCAATTGGTGTCGTATGACCTTTGACATGCATGCATTCTTTTGTCGAGAGTGACATGGTCTTTCAATTGCGTGCGAGTGTCCTTGTCAGACTTGACTATGCATCAGTGGTCATGAAATGATTCAATTAACCTCTGCCCCAGTAATCCAAAGCAATTGTCTGAAATTGCTCCTCGGAGATGTATCATACTCCTCAAATGATAGTCATATTGAGGACTAAGTTCCGCAGTCTAGGTGAAGCTGAGTCCTATCAAAATCAAACAGGAAACAATTTCGGGACAATTTCGTGCCTAATTTTAACACGGGATTTTTGCAAATGTATATCCAAGAACTATGTTTTTATTCAACATTTTTTATTCAACATTACTGAAAAAAAAGTTTTTTATTTGACCGAGAATTTTCAAAGCAAAACGCGTATTTCTGAATTGTGCTGAGTTCAACATGTATCGACCGACTTTTAGCACGACTATGCGTAACAATTCGCAAGGGAAATGTTACGTGTAATCCGATTATCACAGTCAGCTGGATCACGCTTTTGAGTTCTGCACCACGATCGATATGATCGCAACACAAAGTCTATGGCATTCAACGCCATTTATTGTTCTATTGTGTCCCAGCAGCTATGTCTGCCATTTAGGTGTAGCATGGGTGTAGGAATGCATGAAATTTGATGTAGGGGTGAAATTTTAAAGTTGATCCAATTATTCGCCAACGAAGTGTTACGTGTAATCCGATTATCACTTTGTCTATTAGAACGAAATGAGCGTATTTATTTGCCTTCAAAAAGGTGCGTGATCCAGTTACCAAGGAGTTATGTAACCACTCCACTTTTAATCCAACTGATCTCTAATTGTTCCTTTGGTAAAAATAAATAAATAAATAAATAAATAAAAAGCCCACAAAATAAACCTTCAAGAATTGTCAAATGTAGGCCTATATTCGTACATGTAGTTAAAAAAAGACCTGTAAAACAAACATGGCAGAGAAAAAAATCTATAGTGAAATACTGAACAGATTTGACTTCATCGAGTCTCGAAGTCCGGCGTTTTCCAAACTGAGCTAATGGGGTTCAGACATACATTTGCAGGTTGAATTGTTAGTATATAGGTATGTTTTGAATAAATAACCCATGACCCCAGTATGAATAGAACAAAAAAGAAAGAAAGGGGAAAAAGAAAAGAAAAGAAAAAACAAAACAAAAATAAAGCAAATAAAAAACAATAAAGAAACAAAATGAAAAACAAAGATTAAATTTATCAAGAAAAGCACCAAAATAAAAATAAAGCAACGGAAAAGTTTATAATGAGCCTCGAACTCAGTTCGCTCTTCTTAAGATGATTCAAAGTCTGTCGCTTTACCAACTGAGCTAATGTAGTTAACACACAAAGTTGTAGGTTTAATTATTCGTATATAGCTATGTGTATCGATGATTTGCTCAAAACCCTTTACACTTTTGTCACTTTTGTGGATGGCGCTGTTCATTTTTTTCGTTTTTTGCGTTTTCAAAAGCCCTCGATAGTAAGCACATGTGCTAACTATCGAGTGAATACGGTAGATTTTATGTAATTATTTGTGTAAATGTCGTTAAATGACATGCATTGTTACTGCTATTTGTATATTTTGCTCATGAGAAATCAGCTCTCAACTAAATTGATATTAAGGGTGTTGGCCCTAAAAATTTTAGGCCTTGTTATATAAGTAAGACAATTTCACACTCCAGGACTTTCACGCTGGATCTCGGAGCTTGTTCCTTTGTAATGCTAAATCCTTTCCCTATTTTCTGTGCACAAAGAGTGTATCGCACGAGTATAACGTGCGATGTAAATAACGCGATAGTTGTGTCAAGGAATGTAATGCTCGTGAACTCAAGAAGATTCCTTACAATAATATAGCACATTCCAGCAAACAAAAAAAACATTGTTCACATTATTCACAAAAAGTTAGTAAAGGTTGACAGGAAACATGCATGTCAGGTTGTAAAGGCTATTATAAAAGGTATAAAAATGTTTTCATGACATTCAAAAACATTTTTTGAAAACTTGCTGCTGAATGTTTTATAATAATGTTATTTAAATCTTTGAACAAGTTCATTTGGAACCATGTCAACAATTTAAATGTTGACAATATATTATACAAAATATTTTGCAAAAATGTTTGCGAAAATATTTTACAATAATATTTTTACAACATTTAAAAAATGTTTTTGTAGTATTTTTTTCGTACAAAACGATTTAAAATGTTTTTGTGATCTTTATATAACCCAACATCATAATGTTATTAAAATATTTTTTATCCAAATCCAAATCTAAAATTGAACCTGTTTAAAATGTTTTGCATTTGCTGGGGTACTAGGTTACAGAGGTCAGCCATTAAGCTTTGGGGTGGCAAAATGATGGTTATGCAACAAAATTATTATCATTTTATAAAGAAAAATACAGGGGCTATTAGATAAATAACTCAAAAGTGATATTCATCTTCTAAATTCTTGTTAAAGGTTAATCAATCTGGGCTGTTTTGCTCATAAAATCAGAGAAGCTATGGCATGACTTTGTGTCTGACTATGATGTAGCTATGGCACTCTAGATACTCTGTAGTTTTGAAGAGGTCCCTACAGACTTGGTTAAGTGTATAGATAAGTAGGCTATATAGAAAGCTATCTACTGTAGACAGCTATTTACTTATGGTGGTGATATTTTCTTGTAAAACTGACTCAAATTCAGTTGAATGTTTGTGGAGATGAAATAGAATAAGGGCAAGGCCTGTGATTATTAGAGGTGAAAAGTTCAATTTTATCTCTGTTATTATGACAGCAGTGAGTATGATAAGTAAATTTGGGGAGTGGTATTGGAAGCAGGTGGTGGATGACATGATCGAGCCAGCAACTTGTGAAACCGCCCGGCCGTATGGCATTTTTAATATACTTGGTTAGTTTTGTGGGGTTCATTATCGAACCCCAACGGTTTTAGCTTGTATTTATATTATTTATTAACATAGGCCTATTTGTTTGTGATATTTCAAGCGTTTTAAAATTTCAAAATAATCCCATTCAATTACACGGTTGACGATGAAAATTTACTGAATTTAGAGAATGCAATGCGGCCACCACCTGGTTGGAAGCAAGTGTAAATAGGTCAAAGGTTATGTTTTGTATCATATACTGCACAAAATGTATCTCTACACATAAAACAAAAGCAATAAATATTTTAAACACTTTGAACCTAAATTACCAAATAAAATAATCAATAGATGGTTATGTTATTACTAGCCTGAACAAAATTTAATGCTCATGAAACACAGACATTTGTCAATTCATTCTATTTTGGCCTTAAAGGGGCTTAAAATCTACTGCTTACCACAAAAATGTTGTCAAGTTTGTCTGAGTATTTTAGCCATAGTGGTCAATCTACATTCCCTGTGGCTGTGTGTAAACGTGTGTACTCATGTTTTTGCAGGTTATAAAATACACCCATTTATTTCAGTGGTTATCATCAGTGGCGTAGTCAGGACTTTTTCAGAGGTGGGGGGAAGGGGTGAGGGGGGCCAAAGTAATTTTAATTTTCAAGGTGGGCATAATTTGACTAAAATGTCAAATAATGAGCTAAAAAGTACAAGAAATGCATGAAAATCATAATTATCAGGGCAGCCAGAATCAGATGAGGGGGTGGAGGGTTTTGAAGAGGGAAATACTTAATACAACGTGGGCAAAATCAAAATTAGACTAAAATGGTCAATAATGAGCTAAAAAGTACAAAAAAAGGCATGAAAATCATAATTATCAGGGCAGCCAGAATCCGATGAAGGGGGGGGGGTAGGGAAGAGGGAATTACTTAATACAACATATAGGCAAAATTAGACTAAAATGGTCAATAATGGGCTAAAAAGTACAAAATAAGGCATGAAATCATAATTATCAGTGCAGCCAGAATCCGATGAAGGGGGGGTAGGGAAGGGGAAGACTTCACAAGGAGGGAAGCTGCCCCCCTTGGCTATACCACTGGTTATGATCATTATTATACTGCTATAATAGCTTTACAGTTACAAAAACATTCCTACAGACATGGTTAATGAGCTGACGATAAAAGACAACATAAAAGAGCTATCTTCTGTAGATCGATATAGATGATATACTCTGAACATGCCAGATTTAACCAATCACTCTAGGGAAGTGCTTTTATTATAGAACATCCTTAATAGTTAATGCTTTCAACTTTAATAGCCTGCAGCTAAATATGCTACTCCAAATTGTATGCGAAATTAGGTAATTCAATGAATTTGTTCTTTTTGGGAAATCTAATGATTTTTTTTTTCTCTGATGATTGGGATAATGACATTTTGATGAATTGTAAGGTGAAGGAAGCTTATTATTTGTATGATTTGTTACTGGAAATGTACAAATGAGTATAATAAAGAGTACTTTTTTTGAAGTAGTTTATTTCCCCAGTTTTAGGGAGTAGATTGAGTAATGTGAATCTGGAAAATTAAAAAAAAATGCATTATGCCAAATTTAGAAGTATATATGTGAATTTCTGGCGGCAACATAAATGCTTGCAAATATGCAGGTTATAAAGTACCAGTGAAATTACATGCATGGTTTACAGTATGTAAGCCAAATCTGTGACTTTTATTTCAGCTATGAATATGCTAATTATCAAGGTCAAGCAGTAGGCCTAACTGACCCATGCACTAGGCTGCGATCACATAGAAGTATACTGTATACAGTATAAGGTATTCGCTATACGATATACGCTCATTCGATCAGGCTGAGTTCACATAGGAGTATACTATGTAAACTCAGCCTGATCGAATGAGCGTATTTCGTATAGCGAATACAGTATATCGTATACAGTATACTTCTTCTTCTTCTTCCTTATAAATGCCTCCCTCATATGTATGAGTATTGTCGCACTGCGTACAGACAAGCTGTACTTATTTTTTACTCTGGAACCTAGAGTAGATGAGTGTATTTTGAAGTACAGTCAACATGACCGGGATGATCCCCTGCTCTTTCCGAATATCCTTTTTCGTTCTTTAACGTGCACACTACATTAATGTGAGAAAATATGCATGTACAGGACCGACAGCTTAAAGTGCCCTCCGAAGCACTAAGCAAGTAGAGTGAAGTGTCTTGCTCAAGGACACAAAAGCCGGACCTGGGATTGAACCCTTGACCCTTGGGTTCACAGTCCTATGCCTTAACCGCTAGGCCACGCTCTCCTCTTCTATGTGATCGCAGCCTTTATAGTGACACACAAAAATGTTGACATCATGTTGATACCAGGATTGGAATAATTCTGTCATGTCAACATCAGAAAAAAAAATTATGAAGTTATAGGGATGGAACATTTAAATGAGACCACTGTCCTGAAATATTAATAGCCATCCCTCTGTATATGTTCACTATAATTATCATGTATTGAGCCAATCAGAATACTGTAAGAATAGTCAGTACGGCTGAAGGGCATGAAGCTTAAAATGGCTAAAAGAGTTATATTTTGATTGGTTGCTTATATGGATATATAATATTATTAACCAATCAGAGGCAATGTAAGAAAGGAGTAGTGAACATGTGGAACATCTCATTTTATAATTAATGTCATTGAAGATAATGTATTGCCAGCCAACCTAAAGTAATAATGTCCACATGGAAGACTGAGGTTCTTACCTTTGTGAACATAGCTAATGAACAACTTGGATTTAACCAGCAGCCATAAGTCATGCACTTCTCAATGTATTTGTATTCAAAGTAATTGCACTGACATTTTATTAAAAAGACTTTTGCTTTGGGTACCGTATAAGTTGAATTATTTGCGCTAAATTTATTTTGGGGTTTTTAAGTCTTCCAAGCAGTTACTGCAGAAATAACAATTGCAAATATATTCCTTTTGCTTGGCACCAGCGGTACAGGCTCTGCCTTGTAATCGGTGGATTGCGAGTTCGAGCCCTAGCGGTGCTCTTGGGCAAGGTGCTTTACCTTACTTGCCTCTCTCTACCCAGGGGTGAAATGGGGAGCTGTTATGAATATTGTCCATTGAGCACCACCCAAAGGTATGAGCATGCCTTGGGTATTGTATGGCAGCTGACATATTCTAACGACAGCGGAACATGTACACATGTCAAAGGAGCTGTAAAAATACCAACATTTATTTTTATTGTGTATAGGTCAATGACTGTATATAGGAAGCATAGAATTGTGAATTTAAAAACAAGTCAAAAATTTGATTGGCGCTGGCATGATCATATTTCGGTCTGTAGTAATAATATATTTCATTATTTTGTTATTAGAAAATATCAGGTGTCACAGCTCAAGTTATGGAATGTGTAGAAAACATGCATGAATGATCATAAATGAATATCATCTTCATCGTCATTTCATTGAAATTCTTATGAATATAGCAGAATAATGTGTATGCAGCCAAGATTCGGAGAAAGTGTGCACTGTATGGTTACAGATTGAGTGAAAATCAATTGGAAAAGAAGTGAAAAGACCAAAGATATCATGCCCAGATATTATCGACTCAACATGGCACCATACATACGCTATAGTAAATCCAACCTCTTGGTTTGTTGCTCATGAAGGGCACTAGAATATAATACCTCCAGTATTATTATAAACTGAGCTCAAAAAGAAACTTATAATTTTTCACAAGGTCATATCTTGAAATCCTGTCCATCAAATTGAACCAAAATTACACACAGATTTACTTCAATACTCTACTCTTAACACATGTCAGTAACCAAGCAGTTATCCAACTGACACAACAGCAAAATGCACTGACATGGGACAGCTTCCTGGACCACATTCACAGCCCAGCTTTGTTTCATGAAAAAAGTGTATGAAAAGCAGAAAGCAGCACCGTTTTATCATCTGTGCAAGGATCTTGTGTGCATTCTCACGGATTGTTTGTTCTGGGTGCCAAATGTTGGGCTGTGAAAGTGAAGGAAGTCCAGGAAGCTGTCCCATGACAGTGCATTTTGCTGTTGTGTCAGTTGGACAACTGCTTGGTTACTGACATGTGTTTTGAGTAGAGTATTAAAGTAATCCTGTGTGTAATTTTGGTTCATTTTGATTGACACTATTTTAAGATATGACCTTGTGATTCACAAGTTGTAAAAAATTATAAGTTTTTTTTTTGAGCTCAGTTTAGTACTCCAGTATTATATCAGTAAGAGACCTAAATTGAATGATAATTTACTGACATCTTTAAGGGATGGGGTATGAACTTTTGGACAGTATTTATTGTGGGACATTAGAGCACATCAGACATATCGAATTGCATTCTGAATACAAGGAGTGTCCTTCTGATATCAAATAATTTTGATTTTTTGAAATCCGCAATGTAATACACATTTTATGACAAATGATTAAAAATTGATATTTTTGATATTTAACAGTACTCGAAGTAAACTTTATAAATCTGATGATTATGTAGGTGGGATGAAAATTATAAGCCGACGCGACAATCAATTGAAAATTTTGACCTTTCGTATTGAAGATATGGATTTTTTTCCCCAAAACACCAAAAAAAATGTAGGTCTTTTTGGGAAAAAATCCATATATTCAATATGAAAAGTGAAAATTTTCAATTGATCGTCGGCTTTTCCCCCCAGCTACATACACTTTAAGAATATATCACTTCGAGGACTGTTATATATCAAAAAATTTTAATAATTTGTCATAAAATTTGTAATATATTGTGAATTTCAAAAAATGAAAATTATTTTATATCAGAAAGACATTCTTCGTATTCAGAATGCAATTCGATATGTCTGATGTGCTCTAATGTCCCACAAAAAAATACTTCAAATGTTACATCCACAGAATGCACTTTGAATCGGTAGTTTGAAAACATCCAAACATGTTGGTACTCATTGATTCGTCCACATTGGAAAAGACACAGGTAGTTTCTTGGGATTTTGAAGCATTTCAAAGAAAAGTAACAAGTAAACAAGGAATTTTTAGCTCGTGTAAAACACATTTTAATTAAGAAAAAACCTGTGCTACAGGCTGATGGACCTTTCAAGTGAGAGTTGGGCAGGCATTTTTTGTTTCCTTGTATGAGGGGTTTTTTTTTCAATAAGCCTAAAAATTATCAAAATCAGAAAAAAGACATGACACTCTCTTTGCTTGCATTTGTTCAGTCAAAATCAATCTACACCAGGCACAAAAAGAAACTCGTCAGTTATATTCATCCTTGCTGTTCAATAACTGAATAATTTTGGATTATTCTGAAATATACATTTTGTTAATTGGACTTTGCTTTCTCATTTGACACCCTGTTAAAGTGAAAAGCGAAGAATTGACCAAGATATCGCCTCAAAGCCTCAAACCCCAAAAAGAAAAGTTGCATTTTCAACGGTTTTCAATGGGAACGCATCGTTGTATTACACACAAGCACCACGGGCCAATCAATAAAGCACACAGTGTAACAGGCACAATTGAATCGTTAAAATTGCAACTTTTCATTTTGGGGTTTGAGAGTTTGAGGCGCATATCTTGGTCAATTCTTGCTCAATGTTCACGAACAGGGTGTCAAATGAGAAAGAAAAGTCCAATTAACAAAATGTATATTTCAGAATAATCCAAAATTATCAAGTTATTGAACAGCAAGGATGAATATAACTGACGAAGTTTCTTTTTTGTGCCTGGTGTACTTTTGATTTCACACGCATGTAGGAAAAAAATCCCAAAACATTAAATCTGGGTCAGCGAGGCCTGTAGAGTAAGGTGTTTTGTTTGGTTTTCTGCCTAATGAGCACTTAATTGTGATGAATATATATATTTTCTATTATCAGAAAAACTTAATTAATTCATTGGCATACACGTTAAGTTATATTTATCTTCAAATTTGGATTGACCGTAATGGGGAAAATGTGTTTTCAGCCAAATACATCCTCAAGAATATAAAAGCTATTGATTTTCGAAATATAGTATAAAGTATAGTGACAGTTGATATGATTGGGGCAATCAGTATATCCAATTTCCTCTGTCCCAAATATTGAGGTGTTTATGGCACGATAGCTGCTCTTTAGACATTTGCTGCCTTCTACATTGTATGCATCTTAAATTATGGCATCTGGCAGCTATTGTGGATGGGGCCTTCGTGCACTTGTCCCTCATTATTTTCTCATAAAGAAGATGTGATGTTGATGAAGGAGAAATAATTGTTGTGTGCTCTAATAATGTGTGTCCATTACATGCTATATCCGGGAGCGCTGCTCAATAAAAATAAATTGTGACAGGGAAATTTCAGAGTATCGTCTGAGTCGTGATTACAACATTCAGTTCAAAATATAATTTTACTAGGATTTTTTTTAAAGAAAGCAATTTTAAATGTGTGAGCTTATTTCTAATAGCAGTAAATTTTAGATTTAGATTGAAAAAAAAACAAAAAAACCCTAAACTCTGCATGTATGCACTTGTACAAGTCTGATTTGTGCAATTGCGAAGAATATTATCAAAACAGTAAAAAAATAATGATCGTAAAATATTGTTTACTAGTAACCTACATTTAAAGCGTATGACGCTGACCTTTTATGAAACAAGCCCAGGGTGGTACTGCAGTGAACTACTAAGGCCGTATTTTCCCCTTTGAAACAGGGTTAGTTAAGTAGCGGGCCAGTCTTATGCCAGATTAAATAACAGCCTTGCGCTGTTATGCTGTTGTGGTACAGCAAATCTGATCAATTCAATTCAATTCAAAAATAATTTCACCAATTTCAGACGTATAACCATCATCTTGTTCACCCAGTTGCAAGGCTGGTTCATGATGATATTTTGTCAAGTCCGATTATACTTGAATATTGGGAATAGTACTAGATTATACCATGAAGACATGCATTTTTATATCTGCATGCTAACCAAGTTTTTAAATATTTTCTCAAATTATCAAGAGCTATCTTAAGAACTAATGAACCAATACTAGGCTTGTTTGTACTCATTTTAATGTATTTTTCATGCTGATTCCAAATATGGTAATGAAAATTTACATTTCTGACATTTTTGATTAAATTTTTTTTTAAACTTATCGTCTGCAGTCGACACCCGTGTGAAGAGAGTTCAAATGTCCAGCCCATTCCAGTCTGAACCAATTGCATGCCACTTAGAACTAATTTGTGCAAGTGTAAATGGTCTGTTTAGGTATTTTAGATGGCAAAGATGTTAACCAATTTCAATATGTCTCATTTTACTCCCTCGTTTATTTTTTTTTAAATATGTTTTTTGTTATATTATTTAAGAATGCTTCCAACATTTTTTAAACATGTTGCAGTGATAGTTTTATGATTTTTATTTCAAATTTTATTGTAAAAATGTGAATATTTCACTCTTGGTTATTTTTGTTCTTCTTGCACTCTTTTAAGGGATGGGGTATGAACGTTTGGACAGTATTTATTGTGGGATATTGGAGCACATTAGGCATATCTAATTGCATTCTGAATACGAAGAATGTCTTTCTGATATCAAATAATTTTGATTTTTTGAAATTCGCAATGTAATACACATTTTGTGGCAAATGATTAAAATTGATATTTTTGATATTTAACAGTACTCAAGTAAACTTTATAAATCTGATGATTTATACTTAAAGTGTATGTAGGTGGGATAAAATTGTGACCTTTCATTATTGAAGATATGGATTTTTCCCCAAAACACCAACAAAAATTAGGTCTTTTGGGGAAAAAATCCATATCTTCAATATGAAAGGTCAAAATTTTCAATTGATCGTGGCTTTTCCTCCCAGCTACATACACTTTAAGAATATGTCATTACATTTATAAAATTTACTTCGAGGACTGTTATTATATTAAAATGTGAAAAATATCAAATTTTAATAATTTGTCATAAAATTTGTATTATATCGTGAATTTCAAAAATGAAAATTATTTGATATCAGAAAGACATTCTTCGTATTCAGAATGCAATTCGATAGGTCTTGATGTGCTCTCATGTCCCACAAAAAATACTGTCGAAACATTCAAAACGCTCATTCCAGATCCCGTAAAGTGTATTTTAAATTTGGAATTTGTTTAAGGCCTACATTATTTAAGAATGTATCCAGAATATTTTAATCATGTTACTGTGAACTTTTATGCATGATTTTTCACATTTTTACCATTCAACTGTTTACACTTTTGCTGGGATCTCTGAATGGTCCTTTAACAACATTAAATCCACTTAGTTAAGCCAGTTTACCTTGCCTCATATAATCACATTCACTAATACCGTATTGGTCCGAGTATAGTCCCACCCGTTTTTTATGTGAAATTTTTTCACAATTGGGGGTGGGATTATACTCGAATTTTGAAATAATTAATAGAGTATGACATGAATACAAATTATCAATTTTCATATTAAAAATACAAAATATCTTGAATTTTTTTTTTTTTTTTTTTTAGGTCAACCATGAATGATCCTAGCATCTAGGTCTAGGTCCAGGGACACTCCAAAACCGAAAAAAATTAAGAAACTTAAAAAAAAAAAAATTTTTTTTTTTTTACAATTTCTGAAATTTTTCGAAAAATGGGGGTGGGATTATACTCGAGCATGGGACTATACTCGGACAAATACGGTATATGAATTGTGCTATTCCAGTTAAAATATGCACACCCCATATGAAAGACATGACATTATCTCCCACACAGGGAGTGTGAATTTCAAATGGGATTATCTAAATGAGTGACTCCATTTGAAATCTTCACTCCCTGTGTGGGAGATTAAGGTCAATTCTTCCATAGGGGGTGTAATGATCAGTGGCATAGCCAGGATTTCGGAACCGGGGGGGGGGGGGCACAACTTGTAAATGTACCGACGAAAATATTTTTTGCCGACGGAAGTTGTGATTTGTTGACCAATTTTTTTCCCAAGGTCTGGATAATAGGATAATAGGTGCTAGTAACCTAATAACTATAAAACCAAATTTTCATTTAAATTCACATTTT
Organism: Amphiura filiformis; assembly: GCF_039555335.1. NCBI lineage: Eukaryota > Metazoa > Echinodermata > Ophiuroidea > Amphilepidida > Amphiuridae > Amphiura > Amphiura filiformis. Next base: position 33,165,204 of record NC_092640.1, read on the forward strand.
TTAAACATTTTTTTACAATTTTTCTCTCTTTTTCGGTCACCCTGCGTAAAAAATAGTCGATTGGTCACCCAAATTTTGATTCACCAACGCCTTTAGTCTACCGGCGGCCTTACATGAACTGGTAATGATTTATTACCAGAATATAAGAATATTACAAAATGCAAATTATAAAGTACTATTAAATAAGAATATAATTTGCAAGTGTTACAAGCATTTAATGGCACAAAATGTAGCAGAGCTTATAGCATTTTAAGTGTTTATCTCATGAGCGTTTCAAGCTTGGTTACCATAATTTTGTCGCATTAATATAGGTTGAGGGGAAGAAAATTCATCTGGTAGTTGTCGAGCAGGAGATTTAGAACTGTGCTTTTTCACAATAAGATGCATGCATGGTTACTTGTATTAAGCCACCATGGCGTGTGTAGTAGAGTGTATAAAGTCCAGCAAATGTAAAACGTGTTCAAATTCACAAAAGGTTAGAAAAGGTTGCCAGAAAAGTTTGAACACTTTCAAGACACTCTGCTTGCTACGTTACACATTTACTAAGGCTATTCCAGTTGAAATCCATACGCCCCCTGTGGAAGACTTTACCTTTATCTTCCATGCAGGGAGCATGGATTTCAAATTGGGTTATCTGAATGGGTGACTCCATCAATCTACACCCCCTGTGTGGGAGATTAAGATCAATTCTTTCATAGGGGGTGTAATGATTTCAACTGGAATAACCCATTATGTTTGTTTGTTCAAAAGAAGACAAGAATATCGCAAAATGCAAATTATAAAGTACTAAAATAAGAATGTAAGCAGAGCTTATAGCAGTTTAAGTGTCTATCTCACATGTGTTTCACACTTGGTTACCATAATTTTGTCGCATTAATATAGGCCGAGGGAAGATAATTCATCTGGTGGTTGTCGAGCAGGAGATTTAGAACTGTGCTTTTTACAACAAGATGTATGGGTAGTGCATGTACCCAGCAAACACAAAAACGCTTTAAACAAGTTATAGTTTTGGTTTGGGTTTAGGCAAAAATGTTTTTAAAACATTAAATGTCGGGTTATATAAAGGTCATGAAAACGTTTTAAAACGTTTTGTATGAAAACACACTGCAACAATATTTTAAAAACATTTTCAAAATATTATTGTAATTGTAAACTATTTTTTTGCAAACATTTTTTGCCAGATATTATATCAACACTTTTAAAAATAACATTATGTTACAATATTTGCAGTAGGTTATCAAAAAATGTTTTTTAATGTTATTGTTTTATACCTTATATAACCCGGCATTTAAACGTTTTCTGACAACCTTTTATAACCTTTTGCGCATTATGTCGAAAACGTTTTGTGTTTGCTGGGTATTAGAGTGTACATGTACCCATCAAATACAAAACAAGTTCCAAAACATTCGCAAAAGGTTAGAAAAGGTTGCCAGAAAACATCTGAACACATTCAAGACACTCTGCTTGCTGCTTTACATCTTTACTAACTGGCTGTTCCAGTTGAATTCCCTATACCCCTGTGGACACAGGGAGCATGGATTTCAAATTAGGTTACCTGAATGGGTGACTCCATCAAATCTACGTGGGAGATTAAGGTCAATTCTTCCATAGGGGAGTAACGATTGCAACTGGAATAGCCCATTGGATTGTTTGTTCAAAAGAAGACAAGAATATTGCAAAATGCAAATTATAAAGTACTAAAATAAAAATGTGATTTGCAAGTGTTACTAGAGCCCACAAGATATAGCAGAGCTTTAGCAGTTTAAGCTGCTTGTACAGTGTCTATCTCACGTCTGTTTCACGCTTGGTTACCATGATTTTGTCGCATCAATATAGGTCGAGGGGAAGATAATTCATCCTTTTAAAGATGAATCCTCCAGTGGTTGTCGAGCAGGAGATTTAGAACTGTACTTTTTCACAGCAAAATGTATGGTTACTTGCATTAAGCCACCATGGCGTATGTAGTGGAGTGTAATAAAACCATCAAATGCAAAACGTTTTCAAAAAACATTCACAAAAGGTTAGAAATGGTTGCCAGAAAATATTTGAACACTTTCAAGACACTCTGCTTGCTGCTTTACATTTGTACTAATTGGACATTCGGCTGAAAACCATACACCCCATGGAAGATATGACCTTAATTTTCCACACAGCGGGTGTAATTTTCAAATGGAGTCACCCATTCAGGTAACCCCATTTGAAATTCACACTCCCTGTGTGGAAGATTAAGATCATGTCTTTCATGGGGGATGTAGGGATTTCAAATGGAACAGCCCATTGTGGCATATTCAAAATCTATTGGACATATTTTAGGGAACAAACCAAAAAGATCAACGACGTCCTATAAACGCAATTAGTTTCGTTTCTCAACCGACTCCTCCCTCCCTGCCAGAAACGTTTTTGTACAAGCGTAATCGAGTATTTTTACCCCCTCCCCCCTAAACTAAACTAGTTTCGTTTATAGGATGTCATCGATCTTTTAGTTTGTTCCTTATAGTTTCATATGAATTAATGATATTGAAAAGGTTTTTGAAATTAGAATATGTGCCACATTTGAAATATTTATGAAATTGTAAATGTGCTGTTTACATTGATGGAAATGTCTGCTATATTTAGTGCACAAATATTATGCAGAACGTCTGTGTAGAAATTACAGGATTACTTCCGTAGCTTTTCATTTTTAGGTAAATATTTGATATGAATAATAATATATTTTGATATTTATATACTCCAATATACATAATGTTTGTTCAAAGATGTGATGTAGATTCCAAATCTGCACCCACATACAGCTTAAGAGACATCAATCTAAATCTCAATCTGCATCATATTGCAGATCATTTCTGTTCCCACAACAATGTGTCGTGTGAGGCTTATGTAATGGCATATAATTTGGTTGGTTGGATGAATTTCAAAGTTGATAGTGCTAGATTATGATGATTTCATGTGCTGTATAATTTTGTGTCATGTCAGTTGCATATTTATGAATATTAATGAGCTTATTTGCATATATTGCCTGAAATTACATTAATCCATTGTGCAGCCTACATGCAATAACTGATTAACTTTTAAATTGGTAGAATGGTAGAGTCCATGATTACCTCTTGTGATGTATAGTTTTGTGCCAGGTTATTTGTATATTTATTTCATATTAATGACATCATTTCAAATCATTTTACAAACCTTTGTTGTGCGGGCCCACTTTAATTACGAACCACATAATTCTAATTTGTATTGCAACCCAATCTTACCTGGAACAAATTTGAGTATAAATCTGATCCGGAATAGGATTAGTTTATATCTGTTCCTAAGCCAGATCACTATTTGATTCAGGCTTATCAAAAGTGATAGAAGCATTTTGCTATCTACTGAAGATAGCTTTTGAATTTACACTTTAGTATACAGAAGAAACCTTTAAATAGCCACTTCACTAAAGGTGATATATATAGAAGCATTTTGTTATCTACTGAAGATAGCTTTTGAACTTAACACTTTAGTGTACAGAAGAAACCTCTAAATAGCTTCTTCACTAAAAGTGATATATATAGAAGCATTTTGTTATCTACTGAAGATAGCTTTTGAACCTAACACTTTAGTGTACAGAAGAAACCTTTAAATAGCTTCTTCACTAAAAGTGATATATATAGAAGCATTTTGTTATCTACTGAAGATAGCTTTTGAACTTAACACTTTAGTGTACAGAAGAAACCTCTAAATAGCTTCTTCACTAAAAGTGATATATATAGAAGCATTTTGTTATCTACTGAAGATAGCTTTTGAACTTAACACTTTAGTGTACAGAAGAAACCTCTAAATAGCTTCTTCACTAAAAGTGATATATATAGAAGCATTTTGTTATCTACTGAAGATAGCTTTTGAACTTAACACTTTAGTGTACAGAAGAAACCTCTAAATAGCTTCTTCACTAAAAGTGATATATATAGAAGCATTTTGTTATCTACTGAAGATAGCTTTTGAACCTAACACTTTAGTGTACAGAAGAAACCTTTAAATAGCTTCTTCACTAAAAGTGATATATATAGAAGCATTTTGTTATCTACTGAAGATAGCTTTTGAACTTAACACTTTAGTGTACAGAAGAAACCTCTAAATAGCTTCTTCACTAAAAGTGATATATATAGAAGCATTTTGTTATCTACTGAAGATAGCTTTTGAACCTAACACTTTAGTGTACAGAAGAAACCTTTAAATAGCTTCTTCACTAAAAGTGATATATATAGAAGCATTTTGTTATCTACTGAAGATAGCTTTTGAACTTAACACTTTAGTATACAGAAGAAACCTTTAAATAGCTTCTTCACTAAAAGTGATATATATAGAAGCATTTTGTTATCTACTGAAGATAGCTTTTGAACTTAACACTTTAGTATACAGAAGAAACCTTTAAATAGCTACTTCACGACGAAAAGTAATAAAGAAGCATTTTGTTATCTACTGAAGATAGCTTTTGAACTTACACTTTAGTATGCAGAAGAAACCTCTAAATAGCTACTTCACTAAAAGTGACTTAGAAGAATTTTGTTTTCTACTGAAGATAGCTTTTGAACTTAACACTTTTTAGTATACAGAAGAAACCTTTAAATAGCCACTTCACTGAAAGTGATATAGAAGCATTTTGTTATCTACTGAAGACAGCTTTTGAACTTACACTTTAGTATACAGAAGAAACCTCTAAATAGCCACTTCACTGAAAGTGACTTAGAAGCATTTTGTTATCTACTGAAGATAGCTTTTGAACTTAACACTTTTTAGTATACAGAAGAAACCTTTAAATAGCCACTTCACTGAAAGTGATATAGAAGCATTTTGTTATCTACTGAAGACAGCTTTTGAACTTACACTTTAGTATACAGAAGAAACCTCTAAATAGCCACTTCACTGAAAGTGACTTAGAAGCATTGTGTTATCTACTGAAGATAGCTTTTGAACTTAACACTTTTTAGTATACAGAAGAAACCTTTAAATAGCTTCTTCACTGAAAGTGATATAGAAGCATTTTGTTATCTACTGAAGACAGCTTTTGAACTTACACTTTAGTATACAGAAGAAACCTTTAAATAGCTACTTCACTGAAAGTGATATTGAAGCATTTTGTTATCTACTGAAGATAACTGTTGAACTTACACTTTAGTATACAGAAAAACCTTTAAATAGCTACTTCACTAAAAGTGATATTGAAGCATTTTGTTATCTACTGAAGATAACTGTTGAACTTACACTTTAGTATACAGAAAAACCTTTAAATAGCTACTTCACTAAAAGTGATATAGAAGCATTTTGCTATCTACTGAAGATAGCTTAAAATTGTACTTAACATTTAGCATACAGAAAAAAAAAACCTTTAAATGGCTACTTCACTATCCAGACATATTATCTACTTCAAATCAAGAAGTGGCCTATTAGCTCAGGAAGTCAAGTTTGTATGGTCATCATGATATTATCTAATAGCTTGTATTAATATAGATGCATTACTCTCTACTGATGATCCACATGATGACCACTGTGCATGGACACCTACACACATAAACTAAGGGATCAAATCAAAACTCAACTGCTGGTTGCCTGCCAGTTCCAGGCGGTTCCGTCCGAATGTCAGAGGTCATTGCTATATGAATATTCAAGAATGCATGAGTAACATGTGAACTCCAGGGAAGGAAAATCAGTTCTTTGTATTGTACTTCATTATAGAAACCACTTGAAATCACTCCATTTGATTATTGTATTACTTGCGCGGACGACTGGATGATATCAACCAACCATATGAACCAGGGTGTAAGGACTTACCTCATTACCTGTGTATATTCCATAGACTTTAAAACCGGACAGAACCGGCGGTCAAGTTTTGATTTGATCCCTAAAGATAGTTCTGTGAGTAGAAAATTTAATTAACTTGAATGATCCGCTGAGATAGCCTCCCAGCAAAACAAAATGTTTTACAGAAAACGTTTAAATGTCAGGTTATATAAAGGGTATAAAACATTTAAATAACATTCAGAAAAAAAACCATTTAAAAACATTTTGTGTTTGCTGGATATCTACATACACATTAACTAAACATAGTTCTATGGGTAGAGAATTAAATATTACTTGAATTTCTTTCCCTTTTTTATGAATTGTTTACTATCTGTAAATTATAGATACATTTCTCTCTACTGATGTTCATTGTGTGCTCAGACACATCAAATAATAGTCCCTGATTAGAATTGCATATTGCTTGAATGATTTATTTATGAATATTTACTGAAGAGAACATATAACATATCTGAAGCTGCCTTTATTAAAGCTATGAGAACTACCTGCCAATTGGTCAAAAAGAAGTTTTCATTATCAATTGGACCAATCAGCAACATTGTTAGAATAATTTCACCACATAAAAATATTGGGGTGAATTATTTTCAAAGCTCCATTCTGATTAAAGTGAAGATATCACTTAATCAGAGGCAATGTTAGATCGGCAGGTAGTGCTCAGGGGTTAAAGCTAATATAGTATGTAGCCATGCTAACTGCTGTATATTACTTTATGCAGACATTTTGCCATCTGCTGGAGACAACCATTAGCAGACACTTAGCTATCACTGCATATAATCTGTTACAGACCTGCCATCTGCTTCATATCTTTATACAGAGGATAACTATTGATAGATACTATCTGCTGTGGATTACTTCACACAGATACCTTAAAGCCAGTTGTAACATTTTCATAAAAAATAGATTAGTATTTCTTTTCCATAAAATGTTAGCTTTTACTGTCAGTGTCCCTTCTAATTTTGAGCCAAACAACAGAGGCAAAGCAAAGAAAATTGGAATTTGCTACCAGCGCAGATGATGCCAGTACTTGTCACTCTGTTGGTCCTGCTGCGTGCACGATTCTTTGATGTGTGTATCACCGTCCAGCACGCCATGTACACAGACACTTTAGTATACCTGTTGAAGATAGCTTCATACATGCAACACACTGTAAAATGCATCATGCATGCTATCTACTGAAGATAGCTTTACACCATCACTTTATTACCAACTGAACATATTGAATGGGAAGTATAAAAAAGTTTTTAATAAGTTTCCACTAGAAAGTTATATCTTCAGTAGATAGCATCTATGTGTCTATATAAAGTTATGTTCAGCAGGTGATAAGTTTTCTGTCTACAATAATTTTGAACAAACATAAGTTGTCAATAAATAGTAATGTCTGTTAAAGTCTGTTTCAAGAGACAGAAAAAGTGGCTGATCAAAGTTGTTATCATTAGATAGTAAAGTATGTGTATAAAATGGTAATCAGCAGATGGGATATAAAATATGTGTTGCTCCAATTATTTTGTTATCCTATAAAAGTTGACAGTATGGTTATCCTATAAAAAAATGAAGGAATTCAATTTTTAATTCTGGCAAAAAGTTGAAATGTTATTCTTGTAATGTATACTCGTCTAATAACAAATAGGCCTATATGATTTGAGCCCCTAATTCCTAAAATGTGTTCATTTTTATATAAATTCATTGTATATATGTTTTGATCATACATATATGTGATGCGATCAAGCAAAATCAGTCGGAACTCGGAAATATTAATTTTGAGATATAGCCAAACAAAGGAAATATTTCCTTTTGTTTTCTATTGTTTTGACAACTCTTTAATTGCTCATATCTTTGGAACTGGTTGTTTAATCTCAATGGGGTTTTCTGCAAAATCCAGCTTTGTAAATACTTTTTACTATCATGTAAGAAACTGAAAATTTATTATTGCAGAGTTCGACTGGTTTTGCTTGATCGCATCACATATACAGGATGTTCTATATAGAGGCAGCTATTTGAGTTTCATGCATGAAGCATCTAGATTATATACACGTTGGCTGGTGTCACTTTTGACATAGATCTGCTAGAATCATGTTCCCAAATGATGATCAAATCAGCCTTTCTTGCAAGGAGGTAATATTCATTATTACTGCATTCTTATACAGATCTTACACTCTATGTATTATATTTCAAATGAGGATCACAGTGTGCTGTTTCATATAAAATGGGCTATTCTAGTTGAAATCCATCACCCCTATGGAAGACATGACCTTAATCTCTCACACAGAGGGTGTAGATTTCAAATTGATTCAACATTCAGGTAACTCTATTTGAAATTTACACTCCCTGTGTACTAGATTAAGGTTGTGTCACATGAGGTTACCTGAATTGGTGACTCCACTTGAAATCTACTGCACCCCATGGGTTAAAATGGGAAAGAGACTTTTGGGGCACCCCTGCATTATTGTTATATTCAGTTCTGTTGTCATCTCCTCATAATTATAAGAAATGAACTTTTTATCCATTTGAACTTGTGTATCTGTCATTTGCAGTTAGCCTCTGTATAATACTGATGCAGGGAACAGGGGATATACTAGAAATACCCTGTACCAATTTGGCAAGTTAAATCGCATACCCTTTCCAACTGCGTCATATACCAGTCATGTGACATGCCTTTAAGGCTAATGTAACATCAGGGGTTTTTTCTCTTTCTACCAAGCAAAATATTTATCATCAACATTTGGTGCTGGTTGTAAACCAATTTGTTTTAAGTGCTGATTTGTGATCCAGAAAGCTTATTGAGGCTATTCCAGTTGAGATCCATAACCCTATGGAAGACAAGAATTTACATCTTCCACACAGGGAGTGTAGATTTCAAATGGGGTCACCTGAATCTCCTGTGTGAAGGCGAATCCCCTGTGTGGAAGATTAAGGTCATGTTTTCCATAGGGGTGTATCATACAGGGATTTCAACTGAAATAGCCTAATTTTCTCAAATACTAGTTATGACGATTTGGTTATATCTACTAATTTAATCCTATATCAATGTCAGGGTTGTGGGGTGGTTCTTCGAAAAAAAATGTACGGGGATGTGCCACACAGACTTTCAGATGCTGACTTTCTCTATACCTACTTTTTGCTGTTTTTGCCACCGATCAGTATACCAATTTTTCACAAAAAGCACCCAAATTTGCCATAATTGGGCACTTTTAGGGGCATTTTTGCCATTGGTCTCCACTGGAAACCCACCCATCGATATACCAAAATTGCTGAAAAGGTACCCCAAAACCGTGGCATAAGAACTAATTGTACAAAAAGCATTAATTCATTAATGTCTGTGTGATTAACGTGTCTGACGTTATCCACGCTACCATGGTCATCGTTTGGCATAAATTACCAGCGAAGCCAAAAAGCGATCATTGGCCGGCAGCATGCAGGTAGTGTTTAACATCCCTAGGGTAACCCACAGTTATATATATATATATATATATATTTAGTGAGGGAGTCCAAAGAGATGTATGTTATTACTGAGTAGTTTATTTTGGAACTAACATTATGTCTTGCATATATATGCATGCCTATGGGTACAGGTCTTCTTCAATACAAATAAACTAATGGAGTTGGGTCATGTTTGGAGCTAGTGCGGCATCATGACAGCCAGGCAGGCAGACAGGCCTCTTTTTATGTTAATTTAAGGCGATGAAATAGTTGGTATGAAGGAGGAATGATTTTAGTGGTTTGAACGTTTAGATTACTCAAAGCCGTAATATATGATTTTGGTAACAATTTAATTTTGTTATTCTTTGCCAAAAATAATGAAATAATATTAGTAATAACTGCAGAATGAGGTGAAAACTAGCCATATTGTAACATTTTCACAGAAATATATTTGTATTTCGTTCTCACAAAATATTAGTCAGATATGTCTTTCAATTTTGAGCCGAAGGTGAAGCAAAGAAAAATCAATTTTAATTCTTATGGTCTCAACCTCAATCTCACTAACATCTCACCAGTCCTGAATAACACACCCATTATTTCTGGTAATGGTCTGTTTCTCACACTTTATCTTAATCTTAACATTGTAAAAGTAAAAAAAAAGGCAGTTATCAGAGGGTTAACATCTTACCCAGAAAATCCCAGCAGCCATATAGATCTCTATCTACTGTTAAAAATGTTTGTAAAAACAGTTTCCGTAAACTAACAGAAATCTGTAAATTTAGGGAAACTGTTTTTAGTGTGAAATTATTCCAATGAAAGAAATATCAACTGATCTCAGATTATGATTAAAGTATTCTTATTTTCCAACATACTTTTCATGCTTACAGTGTTAAACATTTTGTTAAATACAGTAAATGTGCTTCAATGACTTTTATTGACGGAAATATTTCCGTTATTTTAAGGAAATTTTTAAATTTTTGTGGCAGCAAAATTCCAGAAGTTCTGTTTTCCACTGTATTTATTTTTTTTCCGGCTAGAAATACATACATTTTCTGTAATTCAAAACGAATTTTAGTAAAATATATGTAAAGTGGCTGTTACATTACAGAAAATATCTTATAATTATGGAAATAAAATGTTATATAACAGAAACAAAAGAAATATTCTGGAAATTTTGCTGCCAGAAAATTCCGTAAATTTACAGAAATATTTTTAACAGTGTAGGAAAATTGGCAAATCAGAATATACTGCAAGTCTTAGTTAAGGGTAATGAAGCTATTCAATTGAGTTGATGTTAAAAATCAAGCAATGTTTGCATGCTCATCAATCTATACCAAACATATCACTTTGAACCAATTAGTCTCAATTCAAAGGCAAAGGTCATCGACCTCCATTCAAAGGTCATAGCTTAGAAGTTGACCTCAAGTTGTTGGGTATGAGTTTATGTACCCAGCATATCCAAAGGTCATTCTGTGGGTGTACAAACATATTGAGGGTAAGGAACTGTGCCTGAATAGATGGTAATGTTTGAGATCTTAGTGCTAATATATCCAGCGAGGTAAATGAGATGAAACAAAGTCCATTTCCTATAGGTCTCCTGTCACAAGACAGAATGGGCTCTTCCAGATAAAATCCATACACCCTCTGTAGAAGAAATTGCCTTAATCTTCCACACATGGAGTGTGAATTGCAAATAGGGTTACCTGAATATGTGACTTAATTTAAAATGTACACCCCCTGTGTGGGAGATTATAGTTCTGTCTTCCATAGGGGGTGTGTGGATTTCAACTGGAATGTCCCAATTGCGATCGTAACCTGCTTATATCCAACTAACTAGCAATCAATTTTCACAAGTTTAGGAGTGTGAAGTTTAAAGAGAATGGTATTACAAAGTATTGCCTGAGAGAAAAAAAGGCGATGTGAAAAAAGACAATACTGTTGGAGAGAAAATGGCCAGATACTGATGATGATGATGATGATGTTGGTAGAAGAGAAATGCCATGCACAGATATAGGTCAGAGAGCTTTTAGTTGAGGAGCTAATATTTAGAATTAAGTAGCCAAACCGTGACTTGCTGACGCTGACCTCTTCTTATAGGTTTATCTCTATTACGTCTGCAAGCTTTTTTAAATTTCCACGTACCACACTATGTTATTTTTTCTCCAAGATATCAATATATGGGTTTCAAGAACGGCTGAATTGATAGAACTATATAATACTGTTTTTTTGATACTCAATGTAAGTGCAGCTAGTTGGTATATTATAATATAGCCACAGAAATACTAAATTTTGGTGGATTTTTTTCTTCCAACTTTTGTGAAAATATTTGAGGTCTTAGCATGGTCAGGGTTACTTCAATCAATGACTGTCTATCAGCTCAAAACGTGGCCACCTCTTTATTTAATCGTGTTCAGATGATTATAGGTAACTTGTACACTGTTAAAATAAAATTAAACAAGTTGTTTAAAATTTTAAACAACCACAAGTTACCAGGTGAATCGCTCAATAGTTGTTTAAAAATTAAACAACTCAAAATTGTTTAATTATTAAACAGTTTGTTGTTTAAAATGTTGACCAAGATTTAAACAACTGTTGTTAGTGGTATAATTAAACAACTTAGTTGTGTAAGCCTCAGATTAAACAACAGTGTTTAAATTGTAAACGGTTGTTTAAAGAAGGTTGTTTAAAAATATGTTTTTATTCACTGAATGTTGTTTACGTTTTATCAAACATTTTACTTGTATGTGTACACGTTTTACATTGAAATCGTTCGCTATTCTATGTATACATGCTGCTGCTAAAACTGAATGTGATTTTGTGATCTGTGTGGTAAAAACTGAGCATAATATTGCTGATGTTAACTATAAGCTTACCTGTACAAGCATACTGTATCTTACAACACAGTAAGCTTACAGGCATAGTATCAATTTTTTTAACCACATGTGGATCACAAAATTGCTTCCAGTTTATGCACAGCAAACATTTACATAAATAGAGAGCGATACAGGCCTAAAACTTGTACACTTGCTGTATTAAGTTCAATAAAATTCCTTCGCTTCTCTCCACACATGCATGCTTGTCAAAACGGCCATCTTGGATTATGCAAATAATATTAAACAACTCGATGTTTAAAATGCCGATTTGGCGGTAAATTAGCATTTTTAAACAACTCTGTTTAAATTGATTATTTTGCCTTTTCATTTGTTGTTGTTTAAAACAATCAAGCTCCAATTTTTTGATTTTGAACAACTCTGTTTACTTTTCTGAACAACATTCTTTTAAATAGCAAAATTTTAAACAGTGTTCTAACGGTGTAGGTAAAATAGTTAGCTACCTTTGAAAGTATCTCGTAGATAGTGTCTGTGTAGACCAAGCAGGGGTGTCCAGCCTTTTGATTCGAGGGCCACATGCCAAATAAAATATTTGTGAGGAGAGGTTTCGCGGGCTGTATTGGAAGACGTCGAGGGCTGCATGTCGTAGAGACAGTTGTTGCTAGTTCCAGACAAGTGTTTACAATAGATGGTGCAAGCTTGCTCGCCGGTAAAATGGGTCAATGGTAATTACAATGTGAGCCAGTGGCGTAGCATCATAGGGGCACAGGGGGATGTGCCCCCAATCGATTGCAAAATTTAGACAATTCCGTAGGAAAATTGCCGAAAAACCTCAATCAGACCCTGTGCCTTTAATCATGGTCGGTGCCCCCCCCAATATAATGACCTCACGATATGCCACTGATGTGGGCATGTGTCATTTCTGCCATATTGGTCCAGTAGTCATGTTCTTGATACTGGTACGACATAACCCTAGGGGGAGTGGAGGTATATGTACGTGCTGGTCTCCCCACCCTGGTTAGATGCACATACCAGTACCTCAGGGGCAGGGACAGGCGATTTGCGCGGAACTTTCTTTCCGCGCAATTTAGGGATACATGATTTGCACTGAAAAAAAAAAGTTCCGCGCAATTACGCGCAATTTGCTATTTTTTTTCGCGCAAATCGCCTGTCCCTGCTCAGGGGTCATTCACTGGTGCAGAAGTGTCCATGTAGCCATCCCTGGCATTTTTTATATTTCTTTTATCTGTACAATTCTGCAAACCAGTACATATGCAAGAAGAAGAAAGGATTAAAGTTGCTCGTCATAGGTGAATACCATCGATATTTAAGTTACCATATGAACATGACCATAGATTACACAGATAGAGAATATAACAGAAAATTTTAAATTGCATTTTCACAAATAGATTTGTTTAATACTTTGTTGTTGACAGAGAAATAGATTGTGACCATAGCATTTCTTCTAGATTGAATGAATTTACCAGCAGTACCCCAGTGATTGATGCACTGTGCAATTTGGTCCAAGTTCTCATTTGCTCAATTAGGTTGTATTCCTGTATATAGTTCACTTTAGTGTTTAGTGCTTGTAATTATTAATCTCATAAATCTCTACCATATTCAGCCTAATTAGCGCTCTTTTTGTGTCTATGCGCCCACTTTAAAACCATGGAATGGAGAATGCGTAGATGCCATTTTCAGAGTTTAAAGTAAATTTCAGTGCTTTTATTTGCTTATAATATTAATCAGTAATAATACGGGTCTCTCCACATGGAAGTAACTTTATATAATTGCATCAAATTTTGATATTCATGGTGGACCCATGACTTTAAATTCATGTACGCAGTGATATGTGTGTTGTGTGTGTGTGACTATTGCTAGTTCAAATCAGATGATAGTTTAGTGAAACGATTTAATATAGAAAAGATTATACTAGACTTTTAAAAGCATCAATTTTAATGAAAGGAGTATTTTGTGATCCTAGCATCCTCTTTTTTCAAGCTAAATTGAGTTAGTTTGAAATTCCCCTGGACAAGGAACTTACTGCTAATTTGTCTCGTTGTAACCCATACTGAAACTCGGGAGCTGATCCTGGTTGCGAAGGTTATTTGTGGAATGTCTAGGGTGTGCGCTCTTGAAGCAGCAAAGTCTCTGATTTGTTGTTTAATGGTTTATTAAAAAGCCATTTTCTTTCTCAGCTGCTTTTCTCTCTGTCTATTTCACTATACTTTTCACTCTGTCTATTTTTGTAAAAGACGCATCATAATTGAATTGATTACTACTAATTAGGCCTTTGTTCTTCATCTTGACAATTGCGGCAAATTGTTTTACAGCAGCCAAATTACACTGCAGAGGTAATTATGCTGTGTTTGTAGTAAATGCAAAATGCATGCAAAACATTGAACAATATTCTGGTCTTAATGTAACCTCATGTCATACAGTGGTGTATACAAATCAGTTTCTCACAGGCTCAAAATACCGAGATAATTTTGACCAACATTTGTGATGTACCAGTACAGCTTCCTTTTGTCATGTTTGTCCGGTTTTAGGCCACAATTATCCTGGTTTTGACACATTTTAGCAATTAAACATTTGCACTGGTGTAAGTAATTTTGGTATTGCAGGTTAACTGGACAATATATCCCAACCCCCTGGACATTTTACTGGGTACAACATTGATGCCAAATGTCATTACAACCTTCTGTCCACTCAAGTGGCTCCCACATGTCAGTATTGCTTGCCTTACTTAAAGTATGCAAATTTTCCTCTGCATTTCACTGACACAGAATTTTAAGCACATTGTTTGCAGTCTACTGTTAGCCTTGCTGCATGGCCACATGCAAGAAAAGAACTATAAATGGACTGTAAACTTAATAATAAGTGCATGTGGCTAGCTTGGCCTTAACTCGGTTAGCTCTCCAGTGCATCATTCCAAGTTGAATTCTATTAATTTAAGAAAAAAGACGTAAATGACTTTTCATGATCATATATGATGTATACGTATGGAATACATTCAGATAGGGACATCCATGCCTACTTTTGGGTCAGTGATTCTTGTGTCTGCATATTTTTATTCCAAAGTAGCTCATATGTGTGTGGCCGTACACCTTTATTGCATGTAAAGCATTAAATAGGGTAACTGTACTTTGGGCTGGATGTGTCAGAAAAGGTCATATTTAGAGACAATTGATTTTGCTTGTAGTTAAGATATTAAAAAGGAATGGAAAGTTCATGGATGGGTAAATTTATGTAAGTATGTCTGCCATCTTGCATGTCTTTACTGTAAATGTGGTAATTTTATGTTTGTGTAATATTTCATGCTAGATGCTTTATAACAAGATTTGAAGGACTTTTTTGTGTGTCATTTTTAGTTTTCTTACATAGAACTATACATAAAACAACACATTCTCACATTTTATTTTTACAGAAGCTGTATAGTGTTGGGTTATTTTCTGTACACATTTTGGAATACATAATTATACAGTACTGAAACATATTGACCTGTGCTTATACATGTACATGACATAAATATGCTATTGAACATGGGAGCATAGTGACTATACTATATTTTTGCTATCTACTGTAGATAGTATATGAGAGCATATATGACTATACTATTTATGTGTGCTATCTACTGAAGATAGCAGATGAGAGCATATGACTGTACTATATATTTATGTATGTCATCTACTGACGATAGCACATGCAAATGAGCATATGATTACATTTATGTGTGCTATCTACTGAAGATAGCACATTAAGAGCATACAACTACTATTTTATGTGTGCTATCTACTGAAGATAGCACCGTGCAAACATATGACTATGTGCTGTCTACTGAAGATAGTACATGCAAGCATACTCTCTAAATGTGAAAGAGTGAAAACAGCTCAAAAGAGTGGTTTTTCCACTCCTCCTTGAGCTGTATGAGTGACCACTCCTTTTAGAGTGAAATTCACTCTTCAAAAGAGTGAGGAAATTCACTCGAAAAAAAGAGTGAATAAAATCACTCTTTAGTGAGAGTGAATTTCACTCCAAAAGGAGTGGTCACTCATACAGCTCCAAAGAGGAGTGGAAAACCACTCTTTGAGTTAATAGCTCTGAAATAAAGAAGTGAATGAGACTGACAAAAATAATCACAGAAATAGGCACAAAATGTTCATTCATTCATGTATTTTTGTGAGCAAAGGAATTACAACACAATAAGTGTTATTACATGTTAATTAAGATTAAAATGGTAATTTTGGCATGATTAAAAGCTTAGTGACGTAGGACTATGGGCCTAGCATCAAACATGCAGATAGACGTGCTGCAGTATATAAACATGATAAATTAGAGACTGAGTCAGAGATAACAGGCCTATGCTTTGGCCTGACCCTATAGCCCAAGCCTAGCTAGGTATGGCCTGGCCTTGCTGCATGTGATCCTGTGGCTACTGGTATGTATAGCATGACTAGCGATCGGACTCGGAGATGTGATCGGGTACATACTAACAATAAAAAGGCTGACGAGTATAACAAACATTACAATTATTACACAAGTACACTCAATCATTTACAGGTTTATGAAGTAATACATGTACCAGGTATGCATAGCAGTGCATGAGTGTGCTACTGTAATGCCGGACCGACAATGTGAATCAATGTGTTCAACAAATGAAGAAGCTTCATGGGTACAATTATCACCTTTGAAACAGTAACATCAGATTTTTAGTTGTCGATTACAATCTGCAATGATTCAACATATAAATAAAATAGTTCAAAGTATACTTACCAACGAAAATATTGGCTATTTCTTCGCCAAACTGCTACTGACAACTCCACCGCCATTGCTGCAACGACTATTTCGCGAATGAATAATCACAATTATTTTTTCGTGGCTCTCAGCGTGAAAATCCGGCTTTCTGATTGGCTGTACGAACTGTGGATTCACTCCATAAAGAGTGATTGTAATTTCACTCTGAAATTGAGCGTAATTTTTTTTTTTTTTTTTTTTTTTTTTTTATGTCGGGCATATCTAGGCATTAACAGCTGAAATCTAGGAGATAACGCTGACGATCCTTCGGCCAGATACAAGTGTCCTGTTGAACGAAGGGGGTCACCGTGAGATAGCTGGTCGGGGTATTTTTACAGGACAGGCAAGTGTAGCCGACAATCGGGGTTACCCTGATCGGAACCGCCTGTAAACGAGGTCTTTATCATGGATCATCTGCCCGCCATTACCAGATGAACCACGGGAGAGCGGAGATTTTTTTTTTTTTTTTTAGGTCCTGCGGGGAATCGAACCCGGGACCTCTCGCACCAAAGGCAAAGACCTTAACCAGTGTGCCACGCTGCTCCCTTGGATCACTCTGTAAGGAGTGAATCTACATTGACCGAGTAGAAGCTTTTTTTCACTCTAAAAGAACGACTAACCGCTCGAATAGAGTGAGAATGAAATCACTCCAAGTTCCGAGTGACATTTTCACTCTTTTACATTTAGAGAGTATGACCACTGTTTATGTGTGTTATCTGCTGAAGATAGCACATGAGAGCATATGACTACTATTTATGTTTGCTATCTACCTAAGATAGCTCATGAGAGCATTATAACTATTTATATGTGCTATCTACTGAAGATAGCATATGTGCTATCTACTGAAGATAGCATATGTGCTATCTACTGAAGATAGCATATGTGCTATCTACTGAAGATAGCACATGAGAGCAGGACTACCCAGCCAACATACTACAGTTTCATGATGTTTGCTGATGTTGTACTTATGTTGTAGTTAAGGTAACATCGCACTGTGACGTATTTACAATGTTTTTTTAACATACCTGCAATCCCGGTCATAATTGTTCGAACACTTTAACATGGGTACCTCAAATATGCCCCCCCCATTCCCCCTGATCAATGTTGTTAGTTGATTTTTTGGGCATGCAAAATATAGAAACACACAACATTGATTGGTGGGGCAGGGGAGGTTGTAGTAGTAGGAAAAGGTTCAGACTTCACGTGAAAGAAAGCGAAATTTTAATATGTCAAGTATATCAGAAATACGGTCTCAAACAGTCCTACTTTGACACAGGTGTTCGAACGACTTATGTCCGGGATTGTATTGGCGATGTCCAACAATAATAATCTAAAATTGGTTTTTGGCTCATATCTTTAAAACGGAAGCAGCTATTACAACCAAATTTGGCACGTTTTATCACAACAATATGTTCTCAGTTTTATAAAATGGGCAGTATTAAATATTGTAAATTAAGGGAACGGTCAATGAAAATGTATACCGGACCATAAAAACCATGCAAATTCACATTCTAAGAAAATCTATGTGTAAATGCGCAAGGAGATGTTTTCAAGTTCATATCCTTGTAGGTCCTGGTGATCATAAGGATGAATACTGGTAAACATGGTAAATGTATAGTCCACGATTTAGGGATAAATCACAGGAAAATATGAATCATCTTCATGAAACAACATATTAACTTATAGCACAACAAATAGAGTATAGGAGAATCTGCCTGATATACTAAGAAGACACAAAAACTGCGCATAATAGTGACATTTTGCATTTTAGTTGAAAAAATAAAGAATTTGACAACAGTTGCTCTGCACAGTTATTTGAAAGAAAATTTTCCTGAAATATTTATAACAATTAATGAATAGGAAAAAAAAATACTCGGATTGATTCGAACCCGCCCCGTTAACTGCATATCAAGAGCGCTCTAACCGATTGAGCTATTGAAGGCCAGTGGTTTTGGTTTGGTTTTGTTCATTGACAAGTGTCATATTAATCATGTTATTTAAATTGACAAATTGCGCTAAAAAAATTAATTTCTGAAATGATCATATCGGTAATCCATATTGTTGTGAAAATATTGTGTCGATTTGTACACCATAAACACATAAATTAACGATATCGCTCATTCTACAAAATCCGGTGCCAATCCACTAAAAAAATTGAAAAAATAAAAGTTGTTCAAAAAGACCTGCTTTTTGTGTTTTTTTAAAGTAAATGTATCACTACTTTCAGATGTAAAAAATTGCCAACACCACTTGCATATTTTTCTTTCAGGAAGTCATGATGTTTTTTAACACTAAAACTCAATGTAATGTGAGCTACGTTACCGACTATAAAATGGGCTGGTTTTACTCAATCCAAGGTCATAAAAAGCAAATTAAAGATCACTTGAGTGAAATGTAAAACAGATTTCACCATTTCATAGAAGTTTTGAAGATGCTTAAATGAGTGTGTAACGTAGCTCACAGTAAGGCTAAAAAAAAAAAATTGTTTGTTTGTCCTCGACCGCCCGCACCTATTTTTACGCCCGCGCCTACAACTTTTTTTTTCTTTTTTTTTTTTTTTTTTTTAACATTTTACGCAGACCATATCATACGATGTGGTCGCATGTCCAAACTCACTATACAAATCTATATTTCGTTGTGAACTTTGTACTCGGAGATCGTACTATTAAAAGAACTGAATTTATATCGTATAGCTAGCGTTGTTTGTGGACAAAACGCAGGGTGAAAATGTGTAAATATACCGATTTTTCTCACAAGTTACAAAAAATGTACTAAATACATTGTATTAAAATATTTTTCATACATTTGAAATACATATTTGAATGATATATGTAATAGTTTTTTGATTTTAAAATATTTTCACGTGGTGATTTATATTGTCTGCATAACAACGTTCAAGTGATGCAGTCCAAACAAGTGATTGTAGATCGCCTTGTAAGTGCCCCTATATCCCTAAATTTACGGGAATTATTTAATAATGTAATGTCAGATGTTCCGGCTACTGCTGATGATCAATTTACCGGCCTGGAGATAGCGGTGGGGGAGAAAAGAAATGGACCGTTGAGTACTGTTTCTCCTACTGAAACAGTGGCTACCATTGCCGATTTGCAGTTCAGATATGTGCATTTAAAAAAAAAAAAAAAAAAAAAAAAAAAAAATCCGCCTACCGCACTAATTTTCAAATGGTTGTGGAGGACAAACAAACAATTTTTTTTTTTAGCCTAACGTAGTTTACTGGTTTTTAATGTTTTTAATGTGATTTGCGAACGTTAGAACGTTATGTCGGTTAATTCTAATATAAATGGGGTTCGACCACTGGTAGCTTTCACATATTATTAGGAAGTACATGTAATACAAGTGCATACTATAGAATCCTGGTAACGTAGCTCACCAATCTTAACATGGTCGGTCGAAATTTCAATGTTTACAACATTTCTATGCCAAAAAAGCTACTGCATCACGATTTTTACTGTGATTTTTAAAAACCTATGAGTGTTTCCTTTCAAAACCGCAAATTACATTGATACCTCTGTTTTACTTCTTTCCAATAACCTGTGTTAAAAAGGGGTAACGTAGCTCACAGCGTTTTGGTGGAAAGTGCAATTTATTTTAGAATTACACAAAGACATTTTAATCACTAAAAATAATGTTGATAAACAATATGATGGTGCGTTATCTAATTAAAAAACAACAAATATGTAAAGAAATCGCATTTATTCAACGAAAATATTCAGGGTTAGATGTGACACTTGAGCTGTGGAAACGCATTTTTAGCGATTTTTGAGCCTTTGCAAGGGTTAATCAGGCTGAAGAAAGCATTTAAAGTATGGAAAACTATATATGTCCGTGTAGATCTCGTTGAGTTCTACCAGAAAAACAACATAATTGATGCCCTAAATGCTCGACAAAGTTTTTGTGGACCAAAGAATGGAAAAAAGGCTATTGGCACCGGATTTTGTAGAATGAGCGATATACCACCATATTCATAGAATATTAGAAATCACTATGATCAAATCTTTAACAGTAGTGGATTATCGATGGTATGCATTGATTTGCGTGTGGTATACCGTTGGCTTATCGTCATGTGCGCATCCTAAAATGCAAAGTCCATACAGTATATTTAAATTTCACGATTAGACTTAGTTTTGGAGCGAGACTGAATGAAGGACTTGCTACATATAGTGGTTATGAAGGAATTCTTTATGATGCGTTAACTCGCATACGGATTTGTTGTATGTTTGAATGATAGATAAATAATTAAATAAATAAATAAATAATTACGTATGCCCAGAACTACGTATGATAATTATGTATGTATGTATTTTATGATGTATGTATTTATGATGATGATGATGATGATGATGATGTGATTTTTGGTCTGTATGACAACTTATAAGCATTGTCATTATCGTCCCCTCTCATTTACACATTAAATTGCTTTGACACTGTTGAATCAAATAACCAAAAGTAAATGGATATATTTTTACAATTTTTTTAATGATGAGTCATTAAGTAACTTTGTCTGAATAAGATGTATTAACATTTTGGATTTTGACATTTACATCAAATTTACATCAAATTTCTTGAAAATGCACGTTGATTGTTTTGTTTTTCACTTTAATATTTGAATTGAGGATTAATTCCCAAAACACATTGCTCGGGGTGTCACCTCCATCTGTGAATCTCTGGCTTTCTGTTTATATGGGTCGAAATGATTGTACTCTACAGATCACGAACCAAAAAACGTACAGGTTGTGCAGTGGTTTGCTATCTACTGAAGATAAACCCTGCTATCTACTGAAGATAAATCTTGCCTCTGCTGTAATTCACTTCCAGTGGCTCAATCAGTGATCAATTTAGCACAAAGTTTGGCATTTAATATCGAAAAATTTATTAAATTGTACACAATTTAAATATATTTGCAATGAAAATGATTTCTTTTTAACACTTAATATCAAAATGTGGTCTTTTCTCATAAAAAAGTACCTAATTTACAAAAAAAAAAACCTATAATATTCAATATTTATATTGACCGATCCCTAAAATATAAAGATTCCCCATAGAAAATATTATTGTGTATATAAAGTTCTTACTTTCAGGAATAATATCTGAAAAAATCATTAAATTCTACTAAATCATTTTAAATTGGCAGGCAAAACACTCTTGAAAATAGGACAGTTTTCACATAGGTTTACATGGTGTGCGACACATTTTCATTGACCGTTCCGTTAATTTAATCAATATCATGCTGTCCAATTCAGAAAACATGACACATAACATTGTGATAATGTGTGCCAAATTTGGTTGTAATACCTACTTTGGTTTTAAAGATATGAGCCAAAAACCAAATTTAGATGTTATATTTTTGACTTCTCAAATACAATCCCGGTCATAATTGTTCGAACACTTTAACATGGGTACCTCAATATGCCCCCCCATTCCCCCTGATCAATGTTGTTGGTTGTTTTTTTTGCTCATGAACCCCTAGAAACATCCAACATTGATTGGTGGGGCAGGGGGAGGTTGTAGTAGTAGGAAAAGGTTCAGACTTCACGTGAAAGAAAGCGAAATTTTAATATGTCAAGTATATCAGAAATACGGTCTCAAACAGTCCTACTTTGACACAGGTGTTCGAACGACTTATGTCCGGGATTGTGGACATGATTTTTAAAAGCCTTTTTGAAACATTCTGTAATTCATACGTTGTTACAACGTTTGACTTAATAGGGGCATTTGTGTAATACATTCACAGCTTGACATTGAAACAATGTCATAATGATGTTTAATCAACGTCCGAAATAACATTGTCACAACACAATTACAAGTTCACAGATTTAATACGTATTTACAACATAGATGACTTTCATATGCCGTTGTAACAATATAAAATTGTTGGCTGGGCATCTATGTGTGCTATCTACTGAAGATATTTCATGAGAGCATATGACTAATATTTATGTGTGCTATCTACTGAAGATAGCATATGCAAACATATGATTATGCTGTCTATTCACTTTTCAATTTCATTACATGAGCCATTCTCAGACCTTTATTTTGCTGAAAATCCCATCGTAAATTCCAGTTCCAGAGATATAACCAATATTACTGACATCCAACTCATTTTGCATGATCACATCACATAATTATTATTTATGTGTGCTATCTACTGTTGACAGCACATGAGAACATAATTTTGGGGGCGGGGGAATTTTTTTGGGGCGGGGGTTGGGGAAAAGTGAATTGCAGGGGGGAAAAATCAACAAATTTTGAGCAAAATTGCCGCAAAAAGTGGAAATTTTTGTAATTTTGGGCTTTTACTGCGGGGGGGGGGGGCAACAGGGGGGCCAGAGTCCCCTCCCCATAGCACCGCCACTGAACATATGACTAATATTTTTTGTGTGCTATCAATACTGAAGAGATAGCACATGAAAGCATATGACTATTTATCATGTTTATGTACGCTTTCCAAGCCTTCCAATGATATGTCACTTAACTGGTTTTTATCTGCTGGATAAACACTATCAATGCAGTAGTTCATATGATGCCTCAACACCACAATAAATATACCACTTTTGTCGGGTCATGAAATAGGGTTAAAGATATTGAATACTATACAGGGTGTCCCAGAAAAAATTACCGAGTAAATAAAATTGAGCGTAAGTCGAGAATTAAACATCAGAATCAAACAATTTAAAATGTAGTGCATAGCCTATTTTCATGTGCATCACGCATGAAAATGTTGTTTGATTCGGTTGACTAATTCTTGAAGAAATTAACGATTACATAATGCGCGCATCAATGCAGTTCATTCCAAGTTTGATCACAGGCGCTTTTTTTTGGTACTCGCTCACCACTTCCTAAAGTTTGAGTATCTCATTAAATTTAGTCCACATTATCTATTTTATAATCCGACGGTGTTATGTTATTCATACTTTCACTGCCGATGAATAACAGTTTGTCCGAGAAAACTTTTTCCTGTATATGGAAGCTTTCCAACTTTAATTCTTTAGCTTGTGCAAATATGTTATGTTTTAACTTTCCAAAGAACATTTTGAGCCACGAATGACAATGATCAAGTGCTTACACTTACAGTTTACGTGTGATTTTTGATACCATGCAACATTAAGTTTTAAAAGATTTAAACTTTGCATTACAATTTCTACGAAATATTCCAAAAACTTTAATGTGTGTGAGAAATGTTTTAAGCCACAATCCCGGACATAAGTCGTTCGAACACTTGTGTCAAAGTAGGACTGTTTGAGACCGTATTTCTGATATACTTGACATATTAAAATATCGCTTTCTTTGACGTGAAGTCTGAACCATTTCCTACTACTACAACCCTCCCCCTGCCCCACCAATCAATGTTGGATGTTTCTAGGGTTCATGACCAAAAAACAACCAACAACATTGATCAGGGGGAATGGGGGCATATTTGAGGTACCCATATTAAAGTGTTGAACAATTATGACCGGGATTGTATTTGCGATGTCAAAAATATAACATCTAAATTTGGTTTTTGGCTCATATCTTTAAAACCAAAGTAGGTATTACAACCAAATTTGGCACACATTATCACAATGATATGTGTCATGTTTTCTGAATTGGACAGCATGATATTGATTAAATTAAGGGAACGGTCAATGAAAATGTGTCGCACACCATGTAAACCTATGTGAAAACTGTCCTATTTTCAAGAGTGTTTTGCCTGCCAATTTAAAATAATTTAGTAGAATTTAATGATTTTGTTCAGATATTATTCCTGAAAGTAAGATTTTTATATACACGATAATATTTTCTATGGGGGATCTTTATATTTTAGGGATCGGTCAATATAAATATTGAATATTATAGGTTTTTGATGTAAATTAGGTACTTTTTTTATGAGAAAAGACCACAATTTGATATTAAGTGTTAAAAAGAAATCATTTTCATTGCAAATATATTTAAATTGTGTACAATTTAATAAATATTCGATATTAAATGCCAAACTTTGTGCTAAATTGATCACTGATTGAGCCACTGGAAGTGAATAACCGCAGAGGCAAGATTTATCTTCAGTAGATAGCAGGGTTTATCTTCAGTAGATAGCAAACCACTGCACAACCTGTACGCTTTTTGGTTCGTGATCAGTAGAGTACAATCATTTCGACCCATATAAACAGAAAGCCAGAGATTCACAGACGGAGGCGACAACCCGAGCAATGTGTTTTGGGAATGTATCCTCAATTCAAATATTAAAGTGAAAAACAAAACAATCAACGTGCATTTTCAAGAAATTTGATGTAAATTTGATGTAAATGTCAAAATCCAAAATGTTAATACATCTTATTCAGACAAAGTTACTTAATGACTCATCATTTAAAATGAAAAAAATTGTAAAAATATATCCATTTACTTTTGATTATTTTATTCAACAGTGTCAAAGCAATTTAATGTGTAAATGAGAGGGGACGATAATGACAATGTATAAGTTGTCATACAGACCAAAAATCACATCATCATCATCATCATCATCATCATCATCATTATTATCATCATCATCATCATCATCATCATCGTCATCGTCATCATCATCATCATCATCATCATCATCATCATCATCATCATCATCATCATCATCATCGTCATCATCATCATCATCATCAATACATACATACATAATTATCATACGTAGGCCTGGGCATACGTAATTATTTAATTATTTATTTATCTATCATTCAAACATACAACAAATCCGTATGCGAGTTAACGCATCATAAAGAATGCCTTCATAATCACTATGTAGCAAGTCCTTCATTCAGTCTCGTTCCAAAACTAAGTCTAATCGTGAAATTTAAATATACTGTATGGACTTTGCATTTTAGGATGCGCACATGACGATAAGCCAACGGTATACCACACGCAAATCAATGCATACCATCGATAATCCACTACTGTTAAAGATTTGATCATAGTGATTTCTAATATTCTATGAATATGGTGGTATATCGTTAATTTATGTGTTTATGGTGTACAAATCGACACAATATTTTCACAACAATATGGATTACCGATATGATCATTTCAGAAATTAATTGTTTTAGCGCAATTTGTCAATTTAAATAACATGATTAATATGACACTTCTCAATGAACAAAACCAAACCAAAACCACTGGCCTTCAATAGCTCAATCGGTTAGAGCGCTCTTGATCTGCAGTTAACGTGGCGGGTTCGAATCAATCCAAGTGTTTTTTTTACTATTTATTAATTGTTATAAATATTTCAGGAAAATGTTCATTCAAATAACTTTGCAGAGCAACTGTTGTCAAACTCTTTTTATTTTTTCAACTAAAATGCAAAATGTCACTATTATGCGCAGTTTATTGTGTCTTCTTAGTATCTCAGGCAGATTCTCCTATACTCCGGTTGTTGTGCTATAAGTTAATATGTTGTTTCATGAAGATGATTCATATTTTCCTGTGATTTATCCCTAAATCGTGGACTATACATTTACCATGTTTACTAGTATTCATCCTTATGTTCACCAGGACCTACAAGGATATGAATTTGAAAACATCTCCTTGCGCATTTACACATAGATTTTCTTAGAATGTGAATTTGCATGGTTTTTATGGTCCGGTATACATTTTCATTGACCGTTCCTTAATTTACAATATTTAATACTGCCCATTTTATAAAACTGAGAACATATTGTTG